>NC_079217.1:29456052-29756052 GCF_029633865.1 Lampris incognitus | reverse complement strand
TCTGCTCCCAGTTGCTTTCAGAAAATTATGTCCACCATATTTGCCAGCATTCCTGGGGGTGGTCATCTACCTGGAGGACATTGTGGTGCACAGCCCGACTGCAGCCATCCATGATGAGCGCCTCACTAGGGTGCTCAATGTCCTCGCCAGCCACAATCTCACGCTGAATGGCGAGAAGTGCACCTTCTCAGTACCCCACCATCGAGTTTGTGGTTTCCGCCTGACTGCTGATGGCGTCAGCCCGCTCCTTTCTAATGTGGAGGCAATACAACGCCTCCCTGAACCCCACATGCTCTACCCAGCTCGCTTCCTTCCTGGGTATGACGGCCTATTACTTGCGGCTTCCTGCCTCAGTATTCTTCAACCACAACCCCACTACGGGAACTCCTAAAAAAGGATGCGACTGGACATGGACCCCGGCCTGCTCTGCAGCTGTGCGCCAGCTTAAGGAACAGCTTACATCTCCCCCGGTGCTGGCACATTTTGACATTAACAGCCCCACTATAGTGACCTGTGACACCTCCAACACAGCAGTGGGCGCTGTGCTGTCCCAGCTCCAGAACGACACTGAGCGCCCTGTTGCATTCACTCACTGCGGCTGAACAGAAATACTCCGTGGGGGAGCAGGAGGCATTGGCATGTGTGTGGGCGTGTGAGCGTTGGCACATGTACCTGTATGGGAGGCACTTCACGCTGTGGACTGACCACCAGGCCCTTACGTCCCTACTAGCTTCGTCGGGGTCAGGACACAAACCGCTGCGGGTCCACCGCTGGTCCGAGAGGCTCCAGCAGTACGACTTCTCCCCTCAGTTCACCCCAGGTCGGGATAACATAGTGGCAGACCTTCTTTCCAGAGCTAGCCCTGGCCCCGCACCAGACTTAGGCCCAGACCTAACGGAGCCACACCTCATTCAGATGTTGCATGCCCCACTCCAAGCTGTAGTTTCTCTCCAGGACCTCCAGCTTGCCTCGGAGGTGGACCCCCTCCTCTCCCAACTGCGTACCTTCATCCGGGAGGGCTGGCCCCTGACGGTCCCTGAGGAGCTGGTACCGTACAGGAGGGTCAGGGAGGAGCTGTCCTGTTGGCATGATGTCTGCGTGGCTCGGGGGCTCTGCACAGTGGTCCCTGTTGGCCTGCGGGCATGTATCCTGGCCATGGCCCACGAAGGTCATTTGGGCATTGTGAAGGTGAAGCAGCATTGCAGGAGCCTTGTGTGGTGGCCGGGCATTGACAGGGACATCGAGGCCATGGTAAAAGACTGCACAGCCTGCCTCGTCAGTGGGAAGACCGGCCCGCCGGCCCCACCCCCACTACAACCAGTACACTGGCCTGCCACTGCCTGGGAGCACACCCAGGTGGATATCTGTGGGGAGCTCCACGGTGTCCCGCATAGTCAGCGCTTCCTTGTGGTGGCATACGACCTCCACTCTAAGTGGCCGGAAGTGATCGCTGCGGGTTCGGTCACGACCCAGGTGGTCACTGCCTTCCTCGCCTCTCTGTTCGCCAAATGGGGGATCCCTACAGAATCACTACGGATAACGGCCCGCAGTTTATCTCAGCTGAGTTTGCAGCTTTCCTGGCAGACAAAGGGATCAACCACATTCGCACTGCCTTTTACCACCCAGAAGCCAATGGGGGTGTGGAAAGGTTCAACCAAACACTAAAAAAACGGCATCAGCGCACATCTGGCTGACGGTCTACCTTTCTCAGCTGCTTTACTTCACACCATGCTGCACTACCAGTCGACACCACATTCAACCACAGGCAGCTCACCAGCCCACCTCATGATAGGCCGGGAGCTCCAACTTCCTCTGGATCGCCTGCGAGCATAGTTGGCTACTGCACCTGCATCGGTAACGCTGGTCCAGCACAGCAGCAGGGTCGCTGGCCGTCAACGTCAGATGAAACAGCAGTTTGACAGGAGGCGTAAAGTGCGTGTGCCACAGTTCACAGCTCTGGACTGGGTCCGGGTCCGTCGGCCGCACCGGGGTCACAAATTGTTCTCCTTCTGGTCGGCACCACTGCAGGTCACCAGTCAGCTAGGTGCAGCGACATTCCGCCTCTCTGATGGGTCACGGTGGCATGCCAGCCGACTTCACAAGGTAACTCCACCTAACCCCATACACCCCAATGCCTCGGAGAACTGGGGTTCCATGGCGGCAGACTGTGACTTTCCCATAGCACAGCCAGAACCCGCAGAGGGACACCCAGCTGAGGGTGGGGGCCCCGCAGCTGATCATGAGGCCCGGCCAGCTCGAGCTCGGGCTCCACCAGACTATCTGAAAGACTATGTTACGGACTTCTGACGTTTAGGTTAGTTGGAGCGTGGCCTGTCACGTGGCAGAATAATCCACATGGCTACGCTGGGAACTGGTAGTCCACCCAGTTTACCTAGTTGTGATACAGTTCATTCATGTTCACTGTTCTGGTGATTTCTGTAGAGGGGGGGAGAAAATGTTGTGTATAAGTCACAACAGTGTGACTGTAGTCTAGGACACTGCAGCGTTAAGTTTTACTACAGCCGGTTTATGGCAGTCGGTTTACGGCAGTAACACGGGACGTGGTTGATGCTATGCTGTACATATATGTGACGTTTACTGTGGCAGCAATAAACACAATTTGATTCAAAGTCGTGGTCCGAGTTTTGCTGGACACAACAAATATCTGAAAAAAGCTGATGATTTGATAATTTGGCAGCAATCATTGCCTATGGCATGAAACGGGCTTGTACTGTCTCATAAATAATTTACTTGAGTCACTGGATTATATATATATATATATATATATGTGTGTGTGTGTGTGTGTATATATATATATATATATATATGTGTGTGTGTGTGTGTGTGTGTGTATGTATGTATATATATATATCCATCCATCCCTCCATTAGCTGAACCACTTATCCTGCTCCCAGGGTCATGGGGATGCTGGAGGCTATTCCAGCAGTCATTGGGTGGCAGGCAGGCAGGGAGACACCCTAGAAAAATATATATGGGTTTCCTCTGGGGGCTCTGGTTTCTTCCCACAGTCCCACAGTCCAAAGACATGTAAGTCAGGTGAATCAGCCATACTAAATTGTCCCTAGGAATGAATGTGTGTGTGTGTGTGTGTGTGTGTGTGTGTGTGTGTGTGTGTGTGTGTGTGTGTGTGTGTGTGTGTGTGTGTGTGTGTCAGCCCTGTGGTGCTTCATGGTAAAAGGACACGTAAAGTTTGTGCCTTCATACAGGACAATACAACGCACGAGCACAATATACACACAAGCTCATACACACTTACCACCTTTACGTAAAAAAACAAAAAACTGTTGATGTTCATGTTTGGGCTAATAGGTTCCATTTTGAGGTCTAAAATCCAATTTGTCTGTACAAGAGAAAAAGCCAGGCAGAGAGAGAGAGAGAGAGAGAGAGAGAGAGAGAGAGAGAGAGAGAGAGAGAGAGAGAGAGAGAGAGAGAGAGAGAGAGAGAGAGAGAGAGAGAGAGAGAGAGAGAGAGAGAGAGAGAGAGAGAAGAGACGAGAGAGAGAGAGAGAGAGAGAGAGAGAGAGAGAGAGAGAGAGAGAGAGAGAGAGAGAGAGAGAGAGAGAGCATTTGAAATACAGTTTAGCTTCACTTTTTATTTATTTGTTGTGTGATGGAAGAATGGAGAGAGAGGAGGATGAGAGAGCTGCTTCTATGGGCAAGCAAAAAGTAGTGTGTGGCGCATCACATAAACCTGTTTGCTGGTTGTAGGCTGTTTTTAACCTTAGTGAGGGATCCTGAACGCCAAAGAGCCAAACGTCTTTCATTAATCTCAAGACAAAAGGTCCTTGCGTCAGCAGAACCTGCAGTGTGATGGTAAAGTGGGGATCATATCCCCAACTTTCCAGAGAAATACTCCACCGCCACACCACCCTCACTTCTGCTACAGCACTAGACGCCTCGGCTGCTTCTCTCTGCACCTTCCACCTTCTTCATTTTTTTAATTAAAACAGAAATACTGCCCAAGGAGCGATGCGTGTGGGACGGCGCACTTGGCATGTCTGGCCTTAACTAAGATTCCACACTTTGGTGCTTAAAATAAATCCATTTATTCTTACCTCCAGGGTGTCCTGTCTCATGCCTACAAGGGCTGCGATGTTGATTATAGCTTTAGCTGCCACACTTTGCAGACAATCCAAGTTCGGACCGTGTGGCCAAATTTAAATAAAAGAACTGAGAGAGATGAACTGATGTAATACACACACACACACACGCGCACACACACACACACACACACACACACACACACAGAGCGCTCAGAGGTGGGAGAGGGAGATGACATAGCGCCAACTTCTGTAGAGTAATAATGAAAGCCCCAACCCTACCTCAGACACACACACACACACACACACACACACACACACACACACACACACACGGATGCCATCATCTGTAAATTACTACCTCAACTCAGTGTCATATCCTTAGATACACCTCATACACATTCATCATCATGTTTTATTCACTTGGAAAGAGAGTACAGGGCATGTTTGTCTTTCTTCCTGCTCTCTTGCGTTCTCCATCTCTCCGTGGCCATGTCACAAGGTATCAACTCATGCAGGTTTAGGGATGTGTTTATGATTCATGCTGGAAACAGGAGTGTAGTGCCCTTGGGCCAGGCAGCACGCAGGCCTGTCCCTCACAGTTCCTCTAAATACACAGGGGGCTGAGTCCCGTTAGTCTCCCATGGTTTCCACCTGTGACCGCAAGTAAATGAGAACAACGAAAGAACAAAAGCGCCAAACCTTCGAGACGATCCAAAGCAGAGCTTTCCAAAACGTTGATCTCCGCAGGGCTCCTCCATCTCCTCCTGTCCACCTCCCACTCAGGCTCACGGCCAGGCTTGTCGACTCATTATTTTTCGTGGAGTTGATTAGCTGCTGTAATAAGTGTACATGTGTATTGTGGTCAGGCTAGAGTTTAACAAGGCCTCTCACAGCAGGTAAACCACAACCATTAGTGAAGGTTAGTTTGAAGCACATGTTCAGCCACAAAACACGCTGATCCTTCGCCAGCTTTCTCTATTATTCTGCCGCTCATAGTCTCTTTTGTAATGGAAAGGTTTGGGTTTTTTTCCCCCCTCATTTGGGGCAGACTCCAGTAGCAAAGTGCTATTCCCCATCAGCGTGTGAGTGTCAAGGGCACCAATATATCACCATTTTTCCAGGGGTCTTACTGTCTTCTTTTAATTGCTGTTTAAATTAACTAGTGTCTAGCCTTCATCTTGTCAGAGCATGCTGTTTAGAACAAGCTAATGAGATTAACCTCTCATTGACCATGTTAATGTAGATTAAACATTACGGCCAAGTGAAATGAGTTGGTATTTATTTACTCATGTGTACAGTCAGGCGACAGGCGGCTGTACCGTAAGTCCCTCAGCAGGAACATAGCTGGAATATCTTGAGGACAGAGGACAGTGGGTTTGGCATGGAGTGATGAGTGTGGCTGACCAGCTGTATGGGGAGGACTGGAAAATAACTCTCGCTCTCGCTCTGTCTGTCTCTCTCTCTCTCTCTGTGTCTCTCTCTTTGTGATCTCTGTCTCTCTCTCTCTCTGTTCTGTCTCTCTCTCTGTTGTCTTTCTCTCGCTCTCTCTCTCTGTCTGTCTCTGTCTGTCTCTGTCTCTCTCTCTGTCTCTGTCTCTGTCTCTCTCTCTCTCTCTCAAATTAAAATTCAAAAGTGCTTTATTGGCATGACAAATAGGCCAAGGGAGTCATTACAAACCGGAAAAAAAATCAGAAAAAATACTAAACATGTACTTGTACATGGACAGATACAAGGACTCAGAACATATACAGGTGCAGTATAAAAACCACATTGGTAATTAGTTACCAGTAGACCTTTTTAATTATTTAATATTCAACTATTGTTATTATTATTATTATCTTTATTCATTTATTCATTTTATTTTGTTATTTTAAAGCAGTAGAATAGTTATGACAACTACCTGTGTGCATGCATGTGTGTGTATGTGCATTTGTGAGTCTCTGTGGGCTTGTGTGTGTGTGTGTGTGTGTGTGTGTGTGTGTGTGTGTGTGTGTGTGTGTGTGTGTGTGTATGTGTGTGTGGTCTTAGGCTTCTTTGTGTAAAAATTAGGAAATATGTGTGTGAATATGTGTATCATTCAGTGTCCCTCCGTTGGTGGCAAGTGAGAACATATTGTGCAGCTTTAGTACAGCTCTCTTTGTCTTCACCCAGTAAATTGGGTAGTAGACTGTGGTTTGGTAGAGCATCGAATTTGGGGTGTCTTTCTTCAAATTTTGGGAAGAAATGCTCTATCTCTCTGTCTGTCATTTTAAGAAACCCTCACATAGATAGAACACAGAAAACATGTCCTCCCTTAATTTACATTGTGAATAACTTGTAAAAGACATATGGCATATTTAGCAGAAGTTTTATTCCCTCTCAGTTGCAGTAAAACTCCTCCGGGTCCAGAAATTGCAACATTGCGCCACATTCCTGGCAACGTGTAATGACTTGGAGCACAGAGATGTGAACTTTATGCCACATGGCTTTGGAGCATTTGGCGGTAATCTCACAATATTCAGGAGCCGAGTCGGCCTGCTTCATTAGCTGCAGGGAGAAGAGATTTCCTCACATCCCTTTGTCACACTACATCCACCCTGAACAAACACACGTTCTTCTGGGAGTCCTGACAGACTATATATGTGCTTTATAAATAAGCTTCAAATGCTCTCAAATGGTCCTTCATTCATTTAAGCAGTGGCTCTTTAAAGAGTCATTGTCCCAGAGCCAGACAGGCTGCATGAGTCAAACACACACCTCTCTTCTACTAAGTACAACTATTTTTTCAAGAGGACACCCTCACTGAGACTGTTTGAATACATTTTTAGCTCTAATTTCAAAGACTGTGTAAATCAAAGCATGTGTAAATGTCCTGGATATTAATCGATTCCCTGTGATCTGCACTGTGTTGGGCGTCTAAGATGTGGATTGTATTGTTTACACCACAGTTCTTGTGGTTTGCCCTCCTTTACTTTGGCAGGCTAGTTACCAGTATCCAACCCAATGGCCTACTTTGCTCTTCCTCAGTCATTGTTAAACAAACATGTGTAACATGAAAAAAAAAGTTATTTAACTAAAAGAAAAAAAAAGGTGACTGCCAAGGTTTTAGTAACATTATTTGGAATTCGCATCTCTGGCAGTACTTTTCTCTATTTGGGCAGCAGGAGCCAATCTTGGAGGCTTTGGCCGTGGTCTTCATCCTGTTTCCTCTGAGCCTGGGGTGTCACTGCAAGCAAACCCTCTACTGCCACACAGAGCAAGGGGCCTCGGCACAGCTAGTGCCAGTACCACACCTCGTTTTAATCAGCCCTTGGGGAGTGAAATATAGGCTGGGGGAGCAGGCTGCACCAGAGCTTCATTCATCTGGTTTCAATCTTCTCTCTGCCCTCGGATGTGGCTGTGTGGGCATTCCTTATCTAGACATCAGGCGGTGGGAGGGACTGGTGCTGAGCAGCTCAAAGGGCAGGCATATTTATTGAGAGAAAAGTGTGTGTGTGTGTGTGTGTGTGTGTGTGTGTGTGTGTGTGTGTGTGTGTGTGTGTGTGTGTGTGTGTGTGTGTGTGTGTGTGTGTGTGTGTGCGCGCGTGCATGCATGCGTGCACGGTTTTGAGTGATTGTTTGCATGGAGCATCAAACAAGCAGTTACGCAGGAGCTGTCATATTTTTCCTGTCATAAGTCTTTTATTGATGCATTTATGAAGATATGCTGGTAATATGATTCTTCGGATGATTCTGTGTGTGTGTGTGTGTGTGTGTGTGTGTGTGTGTGTGTGTGTGTGTGTGTGTGTGTGTGTGTGTGTGTGTGTGTGTGTGTGTGTGTGTGAAGCAGGTGGGCAAACAAAAGGCACTCATCAGAGCAGATGGTAATCTGGTCCATTAGTTCTCTTAGATAGGTGTAAGTTGGACCTTCCCTGGAAGCCCTGGAGCTCCCGTTTACTTCTGTGGCCAGTATGTCGAGCACTTTGTCTCTGTCAATTGCCCCAGCAGTTAGCGACTTTTACCATAGAGCTAGCTTCTAAAACAGACGTGGCATCTGTTGAACTCTGGGGAAATGGCAGCCATTGACGTGCCCTTCCAAGTCACCAGCTAGGATGGATTGGTTAACTCTCCGTCCTTTGCTGCAGCAGCAGCAGCAGCAGCAGAAACAACAGCAGCACTGCCTCTCTGTTGCATTGCAGGGTGTCTCTTGCTTTGTTATTTTCCGCTTTGTCGATTGAATAAAATGATACATCAGATGCATACCGTAGGTCTTGGGACAGCGCTAATATGTCACTGACGCGACACACTAGCACTGGGCGGATGGAGAGAGGGAGTTAGCGTCCCGTCTGTTTTCAATTAGCTGGTGAAATGTACAACATGGGGGCTGCTCTGTTGCATTCAGATCCTATTCTCCTGCGGATCCAACTGTGTGAGTCAGTGTCTTTGCTGAGAAATGCTTTGGCGTCTAGCCCCAGGTGAACTCAGGCTTTAGACAGTGACAAACAATGGCAGTGGCCTAAATAATGGAATTAAGTCTGTGTTGTGAGAGACGCGAGGGGGAGGAGCAGAGGAATCAGGGCAGCATCCGGAGTCCCCACACGCTCCCTTCACCGAGAACCCCAATTGTAGCACTTGTATCCAGATTGGGGCCAGCTTACCATGTGTCCAAGGTTGAGCTTTAGCGCTGCTCCATATATAGCACTAGCGTTGGGATATCTTCCTCGTTCCCCCTCTTTTTCAGGTGAGATACAACTTCTCTATATAGTCCACCTTGGGTTTCACTGTCTTTTCACAAGTTGCTAATAGCTTTGTTGAAATTCCCCAGGAATATTGAGTTGTATTTAATAAAAGTCAGTGGTGCAGTACTTTACAGTGTGAAAAAAAAGATAGTATTTGAAGTTTTCATCGGTCACACACTATTGCAGAGCATCCATCACCAGAGAGAGCCCAGTTGACCACGATACATTCCACTTCCTGTGGTTTTACACCTAGTCAGCTCTATTTTCAACCTAATAGACATAAAAAATTGCAGATTGCAGCAAAATGGACTTGGCAGCACAAAAGCTTATTAAGTATTGATCCACTGAGGTCAATGCCCAAGTCCAGCTGCTCCAACAGTGTGAGGGGAGTTCGTTCACATGCTCGCCAGCCACAAATTGAGATTAGACTACATAAATAACTTGGGAAATAGATGTGCATTGTGCACCATGGGGAAATGGAAAGCCATGCCCACCCTCACCCTATGTATGTGCAGAAAGGAGTAGGCAAGAAAGGTTGATAATATGTGCATTGTGGGTATTATGGCTGTTTATATCGCAGCTTGCCCATCTGTCCAAGCTGTGGCAGATCTTAGTTGATATAATGTTGTACCAAAGCAATACCCACCAGGAGATCTTTAAGCTGATCAGCTGCAGGTGAACTGTCTTTTACTGTCTATTAATGAATACAGCCAGTCTGACTGCACCATCTGTCAGGCTCTCAGGGTCAAGCAGAGATTGAACTTAACAAAGTGCAAAGTTCCGTTGTGTTTGCTTTACTGTGATTTTGCAAACTATAGATGGAGTCTTTGCAATACATAATTACTTGGCACAAACAAAGGAAATACTACAATACTCAAAGTAAGAACAGACTCATCCCTGTGATAAGGGCTTACTGAATGCAATGGGGGGGGTTGCAGTGCAGGAGTGAAAGGGGGGTTTTGAATGCAAGGGAAAACTAATTTGATTTCAGCCAAAGCAAATCTAAATTTGCTAAATGATATGGCGTTGTCTTCTTCTGATATCCCAAATTAATAATTTACCCTTGACATAACATGTGCATGTGCACTACCCCCCCCCACACACACACACACAATTTCAATAAGCTAAATGAAACTGCTAAGTTTCTGCAAGACATTAGCTGTGCCCTCTTTGCTCCATTCCTTGCCAGATTCACAGTCTGTGGAAAGCTGATTTGGAGACGCTCATGCAGAACAAAGAGAATGTGGGACCATGCTGGTTTGTTTAGGTTCTGCCAGATGTTGGGAGGATCTGTTGCTGCGGCAAAAAAAGAGAGGTCACTGTCCAAGCCCTGTTTAACTGAAGTGTGTTATCTCATGCAAAACAGACCGTTTGACATTTGGAACTTTTTCTGTCTGTATGCATTAAAGGGAAAAAGAAGACTTGAATGGTGTTTTTTGAAGCTGAATATAACCCTTTAAATGGTTTAAAAGCACGCAAGCTTGCGGCAATAATCCTGTAAGTCCGGCTGAAGTCTTTAAGATGCAATGCTGTATTTAAAAATTTAACAGACTTTTCCTTCCAAAATGATGAATTGGGTTTTAATTAAAAAACTTCCAACCAAAGACAATCAGTGTCTCTTTTCTCTTGGAGTCCTTCTAAGTCCTCTGCCTGTCACTCTTTCCATTCAGTCATATGGATTAACGCAGCAGCATCCAAGTGGAAGGAACAAAGACAGCCATGCTGTTTACAGGAATGTAAAGGGGTTAAAGCCCCAAGAATGCAAAAATACCACATAAGATTGGATGAAAAAGAGCTCTGATGCCAATATTGACCCTGAAGTCCCATATGAGATGGTCTCTTGTTTTTGAGTTTGCTAAACTAAAACTGGAGGGTTCATGCAGCAGCCAGCTATAGCATATTGGACAGCTGCACCCTTGGGTGTGGATGACACCACCATATGCAGAGTTGAGAAGATGCATGTAGTGCTGTAAGCAGGTTTCATTGACTCCTCATCCCTTTGGGAAACAGTGTAATTAGCTTTTTCCCAACTCCTCCTTCCCTTCCTTATTTTGCTGAGGGAAATACTTCAGGGGGAATTAAAAGTGCCTGTCATGAAACTAATTTAGGATCTATTTTGGGGATCTGTCAGAGGGGATGGCGTCCCTTTTTGCTCGCATTGACAGCAATGACGAGGCCTTGAAAGGGATGCAAATGAAGGAGATATGAGGGGCTTGAGGTGAACGGTTACCACAGGGCCTTACATTATTCAGACTTCAGTGGTATTTTCTCTTCCTATTCCCCATAGGTCCTCTCTCTCGCTCTCTTTCTCCCTCTCCCTTCCCCCTCCAGGTCCTAAGGATTATCTTGGAAACAATTCCCTTCCCTCTTCTCCATTTCACAACAGTCCTCTCACAATCTAGCTGCAGTTCTTAGGAGTCTATCATCACAAACATGGACAGGATGGCCCTCATTTTTTGACGTTTTCCTCTCAAGACTTGGTCGCTTTACTCCAAAAGTGACCCTGATAGCAAATAGTGCTACAAATGGCATGGCAAGAAAGGAAAAAAAAGTTTCATGTCAGCAGAAGGGAGTGTTGGTTGCTGGGTGCAAGGAAAGGGGGATTATGGGATTTTATCCCTTCAAAGAGCCAGCCTCCAGTCAGGAAAACACAGCCACTTTGATTCTCACAGTTGCAATATATTCATGAGAAGGTTTTTGAAACTGTAGTGTGGGCTACCATATGCACTGTTTATGTTTTAATAGGGTTGCTTGGAAAGATTAAAAAGATTATACCCCCACCCAAAAAGCTATAATTAAAAAGGGCATTCTGGTTGTATGAATGCCAGAGTGTCTTTGAGAGTCCACACTGGGTTTTTTTTAGCTTTTCAGTTAGCATTAACATCTGGTGGCAGGCTCTTGTATGCTCAGATATCTTAGATCCAGGAGGTTTTTTCAGTGTTTCAAGGCCTAAGCCTCTGTCTCCAAAGCCTTAAAAATAGGGCAGAGGAAGAAAGGGCATGATTTTACCTCTGTCTGTGCCTTTCTCTGACTGTTTGTCTCTTCAACTGGTGTCGAAACTCTTGTACCATACATGCTACATTTGCTTGCTCCTTCAGAAAGTTAGAAAACGCCCACTGTGCTGTGGGTCATCTAAAACAACTCTGATTTATGTCCATCACACTGTCTTCACATCCTCCCTTTGCGCTCATCAATGTGTCCTCACTCAAATAAAGATACAGCTCAGGGAAAAAAGAAAAACAGAAAAAGATCTGCGTCAGCCGTGTTTATGTGATTCATTTCACACACATTTGCCATGTTAGACTGTCAGTTATAGTCTACATACAAAGTCCTAATATTCCAGGGGGGTGTTTAACAGTGTAGTTGCCCAGGCTCTTCTCTGAGTAATTTTCTCTTCCTCCGACTCTGGTCTCTCATCCTCTTTCACAGATGAGCCTGTCAGTGGCATAAAATAAAACATATTTTACAGATTGGCAAATCTGAGAGATAAATGCTGCCATTGCCTGCTAGACTAAGACCTTATACCATGCCTCACATAGAGAGCTATCGTAGTAACTCAAAATGTATCCTGTGAGCCCATATGCTTGATGACTCCTATATTCCTATTCACAGGCCCTCATGCTGAGGCACTGATTTACAGTCAGCGCTGGATAGGCTTCAGTCTTTCTATTATGCAGATAGACAACTATGGAAATGTCTTTCTGACTGAGCATGTGTTCAAATACAGCACATACGTCACACACACCGGCGATCACAAATGCACATACGATGTAGAAGAACATGCAAGATATAACCATGTCAAAGTCATTCAGTGCATACAGGAAACAGTAGATTCTCTCTGAGGGTTGAAACAGTGGTGTCCTCAATTTACTGACCTGTGACTGAAGCACCATCATAAATGTACAATCTATCATCAGCATCAGTGGTATTCATCATAGAGCAGAAAAAACTGAGTTTTAGGCCTCAAAGTAAGGCATTGCATTACCTATACTCCTTTTTTGATCCGTCTCTTGCCATGTTTCTCCCTCTATATCTGTCATTTTGCTCGTTCTCCCCCTATGATCTCATGCACGTTCAAGTACCAGAGGTCCTATGCTTTGGCTGTAGTGAAGGCCCCAGCTAGGCCAGTGTGCTGACTGAGGGGATATGGGGGCTTGACTTTGGGCAATGTGAAGCTCCAGAGCTGTCGTGTCTGTCTGTCTGTCTGTCCCGCTGGCCACACTATAATAAGATTGCAGGGTTCCGTAAGAAGGCAGATTTACTGGAGCACAACTCCCCCTAGGGCCTTTTCATAGAAATTGGTTCCTCTACATTTCACACTAGCCTTTCAATCTGTTGACCGTGTCTCCCTCACCCTCTCTCCACCTCTTTCTCTCTCTCGCTCTCTCTCACACCTTTGCTCTGAGCCTCTGTAACAGCAGCTCCTACTCACCTTTGTTAATTATGATATGCCTCTTTCCTGTCCTTTTGTGGATTAAGACCAAACCTAGCCAAAAATGGCAGTGTGGTGTGCAGCTGGAGAGAGAGAGAGAGAGAGAGAGAGAGATTTGATTTTTAAAATTCCATTTCATTTAAAAAAAATAACTCACATAGTGATCACAAAAAATTAAATGACTTCCATGATTATACAGAGATAATTTCCAAAAAAGAATGTATTGACATCACTTACTAACCGTCCATCACGTGATTTCACAAATTTCATTGAAAAACATTTTTACAAAACAACTTATCCACCACAGAACAAATTACATCATTATAGCACCACTGTTGAATGAAAGCGTCCAAATTCCTTATTGCTTTATAAAATCTGAACTCAACCCAGACTCTGGATCTCACCAAAGAAATAAACAAAGGAATCACATCCTGTCCTACCCTTCCTTCTATTTTATTCTTGCTGCTGATGATAGATGGACATTTTTACTTCTCCTTTTATGAAGTTTAAAAGTGTCCACTTTGAAATTATCACTCTACTGTAACCTGCCCTGAAAATAAATGCTGTTTTTGACCAACTTTCATCAAAACAATGGAACAAAATCAGAATATATTAAACAGATCTTTAAGTCTGTTGCATTCCATAAAGCAATGAACATTTGTTTCTATCATTCCACAAAACAGACATGTATTGGGCACTGTAGGATTAATCACAGATAGAAAGGCATTCACATTTAGCCCCATGTAGGATTCTCCACTGAATGTTACCTGTTCTTTTTTTCAAGGGTGGCTTGTACAATACTCTCCATACAGGTTTAATATTATCATTAACAGTTATTTTTTTCCTCCACACTGTGTCAATCTTCCCATTTAGTGTGCATTTATTTAACACTTTGACACAATACGTGTAAAACTCTTTGCCTTTTACTGAATATAAATCCAGATTATCAGTATTTTTAACATTTAAAAAATGTCCAGTGCAATCACTCATTCTAGGAGAAAGTTCCAAATCTGGAAAGGGATCATCCTGATCAGGAGTTTCTACCTTTGCACAGTAGTCCTGCAATAGTTCCCATTCAGCATCAGCTAGTCTCTCAACACAACGAGTTAGTATCTTCTCTGTGTAATGAAGAGACTTCTGCCTCAGATGAGAAGCCACAGCCTTTTCATCCATTAGACCAGGTCCAGATAGTACATCCACTATATATTTTAATGTTACAGTCCCAGTGTTGCACAGTGTTAGAGTAAGGCCTGGTGTTGAACTGTCCTGTATGTCCAACCTGGCTGTATGAATGAGAGGTTCTTTTAATAACCAGTGCAGAGAAAGAGTAGGTTCCTTTCTTTTCCTCATAAACAGATTCCATGATTTGAAAACTCCTTGATAGAAAACAGGTAGTTCGGACAAATTTAAACATTTAGAATCCATCATAAACAAACCTGTATCAAGACTCAAACCATTAGTTCTCCTCAGAATAGCACTTACCACTGCTTTCCACACAATGTCAACAGACCTTGTAAGATATTTTTGCACAAATTGTAACCGAAAAGCTGCCACTCTATTTGCCAAGTGCACCAGAGCCCAACCTCCCTCTTCTTTGGGCAAGAAAAGCACACTTTGGGGTACCCAATGTAGTCTGTCCCAAAAAAATCTATTAAGAACACTTGTAGTTTTTGTATAAACCCAGCAGGTGGTTCCATGCAAGCCAACCTATGGCACACTGTAGAGGCTACTAAATTATTAGCTATCAGCACCTTGCCTCTAAAGGACATCTGAGACAATGTCCATCTCCATTTTTTTCAGTCTCCCTTCAATTTTTTCTAGCACACCCCCCAATATATATTTTATTTATTTATTTATTTTACAATGAACTCATTTCCAAAGAAGACTCCCAGATATGTGAAACCATCCCTTCTCCGTGACAAATTCCCTGGCAGGCACAGAAAACCACCATTCCAATTTCCAGCTGTTAAGGCTTCACGTTTTTCCTAATTAACCTTTGCAGCTGAAATCATACCAAAATCGTTAACAATCTTATATAGATTGTCAACATCTGCTTGATTTTTAACAAGGACTACTACATCATCTGCATAAGCTGACAAAACCAGTTTTGTATCACAGTTTGGTAAAGACAATCCTTCAGTACAATTCCTAATTTTGTACAACAATGGTTAAATGGAAATCGCATATACCATTCCTGAGAGAGAGCAGCTCTGACGAATGCCTGTTTACTTTGAAAGGGGCACTCAAACCTCCATTTATCTTCAGTACATTCTCAATATTCTTGTACAAAACCTTGATCATGGCAATAAAACCTGGGCTGAAGCCAAAACACTCCATAGTCTTCCAAAGGTAGAGGTGTTCAACCTGGTCAAATACCTTCTCTTGGTCCAATGAAATGAGACCAATATCAAAACCCAATGAAATGGTGACTTCCAAAACATCTGGAATTAAAAACACATTATCTGAGATAGACCTACCAGGCACACAGTATATCTGATCCTGATTGATGAATGACTTGGTCCATCACTTCTTTCAGTCTATTGGCCAGAGCTTTGGACAGGAGCTTGTAATCAGAGCACAGGAGTGAAACTGGACGTCAGTTTTTTAAGGTCATGAAGGTCTCCTTTCTTTGGCAGTAAAGTTACTACCACTCTTCTGCAGTATAAAGGCAACAACATTTTCTGAAAACCTTCATTCAACACAGACAACAAATCTTGTCCAATTTCATTCCAGAAGGTTTTATAAAATTCCACTGGAAGACCATCAATGCCAGGCACTTTGCTTCTATCCATGCCCTGCAAAGCTGCATGCAGTTCTGACAAGACCAGCAGTTCTTCCAGATGAGCACTGTCTTCTTTGGAGATCTTTGGCTTGCCCTCAGCAAAAGATGCAAACATCTCATCATTCTCCTCACACTCACTGCTGTACAGCTTTGACTAAAACTCCACTGCTTATCGTCATATTTCTTTCAGCTCTGTTAACTCCCTTCCTGTGTCAGAGTGAAGTGCATGAATAAACTGGCTCTGACCATTCTTCTTCTCAAGACCAAAGAAGAATTTGGATGGCACATCCATCTGATTTATACTCAGAAATCTTGATCGGACTAAAGCGCCTTGGGCCTTAGTGCCCAGTAGGTCTGCAAGAATAGTTTTTTTTCCCCCTTCTGTTTGAGGACCTCGATATGGCCTCGATTTCCTGTGGGTTCTATTCATCTTTGAAGTTCCACTAGTTCTATCTCCAGATCATTCATAGACCAGGTAATGTCCCTAGTAACATTGAGAGTGTACTATTGACAGAGCTGCTTTATCTTTACTTTACCATAGTCCCACCACTGTCCCAATGATGTGAAGTGTTGTTTTCTTGTTCTAAATTATTCTTAAGACTCTAAACACAGCCTTGAAATTAAGATCACAAGTTAAAGTGGTGTTAAAATGTCTGTGCACACTCTGTGGATTTATGTTTACAATTAAACCATCACAAATAACCAGGGATTGATCAGTGAAACCTATAGGTACGATCTTACCCATTTTCAAAACATTGAACTGATGTTTGAAACAGTAAAATCTATCTAACTTAGCCAAAGAAACGAAATTATCCCTAGTATCAGCCCATGTATATGTCTGTTATTACCATGAAATCTTCTCCCTATATCTTAGTCATGTGTTTGAATGAACTCACTCAGTACACGCTGCAAGGGATAATGACGCTCAATATGATTTCTGTCTAAAGTATCAATTTAGGTGCAATTAAAATCTCCTCTCAAATATAAATAATCAGCAGTTACAATTACTTAGACTGTTATTTAGAGTTTCTAAAAACAGAACTCTCCCATGCCCTATATTAGGAACATAAACATTGACAAAATTCACAGTATAAAATCCAAACTTGGCTTTAACTACCATGAACCTGCCCTCTACCACTTGTTCTATCTCATAGGCAAGAACCTCTTAGAGAAGAGAATGGCCACTCCCCCACTTGTTGAGGTCTTATGGCTCATAACAACTTCTCCATCCCATTCTGCCCTCCATACAGATGCATTTACACTGTCACTGTTTTTCTTGTACAAAACATGGCATGAATGCCTTTTAATTTTATCAGCTCATACAAAACAGCTCTTTCACTGACATATCTTGCCCCATTTAGATTAAGAGTACCAATTTTGAAATTACTCATGAGGAAGAAAAAAGAGATTAGTCAAAAAACAGCAACATTAAAGTCGTATTGATACAAGAAATCTTAATCTGATTCATCATCATTTTCATCATAATCATTGTTGAGTTTCTCTCTGAGTTTCTGAACAATCTTCTTCAGTCTGTAAATCTCTTGATCAGTAAAGCCTCCCTTTCCTTTATTCCTCATGTGAGAGCTGGCTAAATCCAGAAATATTTCTGTATCTGAGAAGTAGTCTTCCACTCTCACACCCTTCCTTTTTGTTTTTGTTTTTTTCTGTAGGAACTGTTTTATTTCATCTACTCCATAACCCTGTGTTTCCCCGTGGCTTCTATGTTTCTTTACAGCTGCACAATCATCTTCCATACTGGACTCAGACTCAGCTGTTTTCTGTTCAGCTGGCTGTTTTTTCTTTACTAACTGTCACTTTCTTTGCCTGTGAACCTCTTTGAGTACTTATGGGTTTTCTCATATGCCGTGTTACACTGAGACTGGCCTCTGCACACTCCATGTCAGCCTCTTCATCGTCAGCCAAGAGACCCCTGCCACAGTTCCACCATTGTCAATGTCATGCGCTTCCTGATTCACCACCTTACATTCCTGACTGTTTGGGTGAATTCTACTTGTGTTCTCATCACTGGCACTGGTTTGACTTTTTTGGTCATTTGCAACCCCAGACTCGCTGTTTGAGCCTGTTTCATCACTACTTTTAGTTTGGTTCTGTTCTCCTAATGTTGCCTCCTCGGCTGGCTCAGAAGAACCAGATGGGGTTTTTTTTCTGGACAAGCCCTGATCAGATGTCCCTCCTTGCCACAACCAAACCATTTTGCAGTCGCCGATGTTGCAAACAAAGTGTAATCGAAATCATCCATTTTTAATTTGAACGCAGATTCACTTCCTCACTCCTGTTATTAAGATTCATATGTACAAATCGTCTGTGAGAAACAACACGCTGCAGCTGGGGCGAGTTACACCCTGACACTACTTTCCCGTGCCTTGACAATTCTCTAATCAGAATCTCGTCCCTAATAAACGGGGGCACGTTAGACAGCGTTATCTTTTTTTGCCCTAGTGGCAGGCGGCGTTATTGAAACCAACAATTAATTCACTACAATTCCGTTTGCAACCCCAGTGGTGGCAGCAGAGTATGTTTTTTTGGCTAAATTACTTCGGGGCTAATCCACACAATGGCGGGGCTCAAATCAATGTCAGAATTTCAATGTGAATACACAATAGAATAGCGCCCCCTCCCAACAGCTAGTAATATTAGGCGACTATGGGTTATATGATGGCGCTCTCCTTTTTTTTCACACGCAAAATTACATCGAGAGCAACAGAAGTGGACGGTCACTACTATTACTGCGTTTAGACAAGACTATTCATGAGGGCATTCGAAAACAAATTCACCCATAACGTTACAATTTCTCAACTTACTTGTCTAATTCGGCTACTGATTTTACTCTGCGTTATTTTCTTGTCCGGTGCGGGATTCGATACGGGTGTACTGCACCACAAGGCGACATCACTAACCGCTCAGCTAAGGGGTCAGATCCGTTAGCTAGGGGCTAGATCTGTTAGCTAGGGGCTAACGTGTCTTATTAGTAGTTTACATTAGCATACTTGCAAGGCGGGCTCATGTGAGTAACGTAGTAATGTGACGTGTGACAGAGTAAAGGAAACCCCACGTTTCGTTGCTCTAATTGGTTGTAGCTCTTGCCTTGTCATCACATCGTAACGACCATAGCAACAACCCGATGGAGACAGACAGTCAGTCCGATCCAGCGTTGTTTCCAGTTGGTTTCAACGGCACCTCTGCACTTTTTAAGGATGAACCTAAACTAATAAAGAAAGGTAAGCTGTCTTACCGCACAGCTCACTTTATTGCTTTCACTTTATGATACTGAGAGTTTCATATTTGGCAGCGTAATTGTTCGTATGAGTGATTATAACTTACAATAAATGTCAATGGCGCTAGCTAGCAAGCTAATTTAGCTGAATGTGTGTCCATTCTGTTTACGAAAATTATGTCATCACTTTAATAGCGGCATTTGGTCTGCGCCCGTTGATAACACCGCTAGGAAATCGAAAATGAAAATTTCCCTTCGCATTTGCGAATTGGTCTGGCGATGCCAGGCTAATGTGGAGGCACTGGGTTGGCTAATTCTGCTTTGTAATTTTCTTCGTTGTCCCATGGTGGGGTTAACACAATTCTTGGTTGGGCTGCCACACCCTGTCGCCGCCACTACCGCCAACCACCTTCCGCACTTTGTCAGCCTCATCCAGAAGAATCACCACAGCTCTGTTCATTCTAGCCGCAGACTTAATGTTGCTGGAACCAACAACTTCAGCTACAGCCAAACCACATGGTTCCATTGAACAAGGGAAACTTGGCGATATCTTAATGCCATGCTTCCTGATCAGTCTGGTGAACTCCGTGTCCGCTGCCATGACGCCGACCAGCGAAACCCCGGCGTCCGAAAAATAAAAACTTCCTTAAACCCCTTTATGTACACACCAACTATAGCAAAACACATAAAAAACCTATATACTACGCAATATTTACAACATTTACAGAAAAAAAAGTTAGAAAAAAAACCACTCACACAAGCTCTCACGACAGCTCAAGCACGCTCACTCGCACTTCCGCCCAGAGAGAGAGAGCGATTTCCAGGCTCAGGGGAATGCAAGTACCCCAGACTGCAGCCTGCAGATCGGTGACGCGTTCAATATCGGTGACGTGTTCAATATCGGTGACTTATTCGATGTGGGTTGTGACGTGCGCAATGTGGGCGTCCTCAAGTTCACTGCTTTGCGATTCCCGCCATTGCACGAACATTAGCTTGCATGAAACAGCGGTCATGGATTATGTTGCTAGCTAGCGTAGTTTAACGCTAGTTTTATAGTTATTTAGCTGTGTGTATTTTACAATCCACGTTGACATAGCGTTGGTTAATAAAGGTGCAAGGGCCAAAGGCCCAAGCTGCGTCTAAGGAGCGAGGCCGCAGGCTCAGGACCGGGGTCCTGGACGAGCGAACGCACATGAGGGCCGAAGGCCCGAGCTGCTTCAAATGTCAGTCTGCTGTTTCCCGCTGTTCCTAAACTGAACTAGCACCTACCCAATCATAATGCGTGAAGTAGTGATGTCATCTGTAGTCGCAGGAGGTGAGTAGATAAAGTACCGACACCGGCTACTGTATAAACATTGAGCACGTTCCCAACTCCGCTCACATTGCACACGTCACCGATCTGCAGGCTGCAGTCAGGGGCTTATCGGGGAATTCTGTGGGGATTTTAATGCCAGGACAGGTTCAGCGCCAGACTGCATTGAGACTCAGGCATATGGCCACACATTCAGGCAACCCTCTCTGTACCTTATCCCCACCACTACAAAAAGAAACAACACTGATAGTGTTGTAACGACAAAAGACTCATTGGCCGACTGGCAAGGGGGTCGGCCACTTTAGTCGAGCGATCAGCGATGTCACCTTGTAGTGGAATTTAACCCCCGGACCGAATCAAATCCCGCAGCGGGCGGAGATTTGCTTGGTTACACTACTGTAACCTACAAAAAGAATTCGCTGTCTGATCGTCAGCACAAGAAAATAGCCGATTGGTCAGTGAGACTTGTAGTTTACAGTAGTCACCTTCTCTATACAGAGGAAGAGGTTGGCAAAGAAGAAGTGGGATAGTCAGAGAGATAAAGAAAGTAGACAGGAGTACAAGGAGATGCAATGTAAAGCGAAAAGGCAAAGGAAAAGGCGTATGGTGAGTTGTATGACAGGTTAGACACTAAGGAAGGAGAAAATGACTTGTACCGATTGGCTAAACAGAGGGACCGACCTGGGAAGGATGTGCATCAAGTTAGGGTGATCAAGGATAGAAATGGAAATGTGCTGACAAGCAAGGAGAGTGTGCTGAGAAGGTGGAAGGAGTACTTTGAGGGGCTGGTGAATGAAGAAAATGAGAGAAGGTTGGATGATGTGGGGATAGTGAATCAGGAAGTGCAGTGGATTAGCAAGGAGGAAGTGAGGGAAGCTATGAAGAGGATGAAGAGTGGAAAGGCAGTTGGTCCTGATGACATATACGTGTGGAGGCATGGTTATGTTTAGGAGAGATGGCAGTGGGGTTTTTAACTAGATTGTTTAACACAATCTTGGAAAGCAAGAGGATACCTGAGGAGTGGAGAAGAAGCATACTGGTACCGATTTTCAAGAACAAGGACGATGTGCAGAACTGTAGCAACTACAGAGGTATAAAGTTGATCAGCCACAGCATGAAGATATGGGAAAGAGTAGTAGAAGCTAGGTTAAGAGGAGAGGTGACGACGATTAGCAAGCAGCAGTATGGTTTCATTCCACGAAAGAGCACCACAGATGCAATGTTTGCTTTGAGAACATTGATTGAGAAGTATAGAAGGAGTTACATTGTGTCTTTGTAGATTTAGAGAAAGCATATGACAGGGTGCCGAGAGAGGGGGTGTGGTATTGTTTGAGGAAGTCGGGAGTTGCAGAGAAGTATGTAGGAGTGGTGCAGGATATGTATGAGGGAAGTGTGACAATGGTGAGATGTGCGGTTGGAATGACAGATGAGTTCAAGGTGGAGGTGGGATTACATCAAGGATTGGCTCTGAGCCCTTTCTTGTTTGCAACGGTGATGGACAGGTTGATGGACAAGATCAGGCAGGAGTCTCCGTGGACGATGATGTTTACAGATGACATTGTGATCTGTTGCAAGAGTAGGGTGCATGTTGAGGAGAGCCTGGGGAGAGGGAGCTATGCACTGGAGCGAAGAGGAATGAAAGTCAGTAGCAGAAAAACGAAATATCTATGCGTGAATGAGAGGGGGGCAGTGGAATGGTCAGGATGCAAGGAGTAGAGGTGACGAAGGTGTATGACTTTAAATACTTGGGGTCAACTGTCCAAAGTGTAGGCAGAGTGCAGGCAGGGTGGAGTGGGTGGAGAAGAGTGTCATTAGTGATTTGTGACAGACGGGTACCAGCAAGAGTTAAGGGGAAGGTTTACAAGATGGTTGTGAGATCATCTATGTTATATGCTTTGGAGACAGTGGTACTGATGAAAAGACAGGAGGTGGAGCTGAAGGTGGCAGAGTTTAAGATGCTAAGATTTTCATTGGGAGTGACAAAGAAGGACAGGATTATGAATGATTATATTAGAGGGACTGCTCAAGTTGGATGGTTTGGAGACAAAGCAAGAGAGGCAAGATTGAGATGGCTTGGACATGTGTGGAGGAGAGATGCTGGGTATATTGGGAGAAGGTTGCTGAATATGGAGCTGCCAGGGAAGAGGAAGGCCAAAGAGGAGGTCTTTATTAAACAGGAAAAAAAATGTGATAATGACACATTTTTTGACAGTATAAAAAGACTCTACCTATATCACATCCAAAAAAAGAGTTAATCTTCCTTTTTTTAAAATTGTAAAACAAGTTTAGTTTAACAAGAAACATACTTTAACATGACATCTTTTTCACAATATGAACAGTCAGTCCTTCGCAATAACCTGTCCAATAAAGACTTCATTTTCCATCACAGAACCGATTCACATATCAATTGAGAGAGAGAGAGAGAGAGAGAGAGAGAGAGAGAGAGAGAGAGAGAGAGAGAGAGAGAGGGAAAGAGGAGTGATATAAGTGGTACAAAGTTTGGATGGCAAAACATGTATATCAAACAAAATGTCTTGGTTTTATGTGATATTCCAGAGATCCATCCATCCATCCATTATCAGAACCGCTTATCCTGTTCTCAGGGTCGCTGAGATGCTGGAGCCTATTTCCAGCAGTCATTGGGCGGCAGGTGGGGAGACACCCTGGACAGGCCTTCAGGCCATCACTGAGTTTTTTTTTTTTTTCCTAGATTCCTGGTACAGATTTAATATTGAACTGCAAGTAGAAAGCCAATGTCACATTACCAAAGTTGAGAAGCTTATCATTTAACTTAACCATGTCTTTCCTACAAATCTGCAAGTCTGCCACAAGGTTAAATTCAGTTGTGCCTTGTAGTGTCATTGATATTGACACAAATGATGGTGTCTTGCAGTTCAACCCATCCCAGCTGTGTACACGGTGACTGAGGCCAATCCAAATGTATGCACAAACTCACATCAAGGCAAGCTGGGAGCCCCATATCGGCCATTCTAGAGCACAAAAGCCTATTTCAACCTCCATAAATTAGAGGGGAATGGGATCAGCAGCAGCCAAAACACTTGCCGATTTGTATGCCAGCTTCATCTGACAAAAAAAAAAGATGTGGATACTATTTGCCATCATTTTAAAAATTGAAGACATCAAACTTGTTACACAACAGCATACTGTCGGACAATGAAGCAAAGAGAATTGTCAAAATGAGCAACTGACCCAGTATTGTTGCTGGAAGGACATTTTAAAGTCAGTTGATAGGCAAATAGGCAGACACTGAGCACCAATTTCGCTGCTTGTAAACAGATTGCAACCTCCTTTCCAAATGCTTCACTTTCATTATTTGCCCCCACTCCTATTTCTTGCATGCAAACTCTTCCCGTGATTGGCAACACAGCCACCCGTTGGACGAGTAGGCGGGTGAGGACTATAGAGTAGAGGTGAGACAGGAGCATGGGAGCTGTTATCAAGTCAACAGCCCCAGGGCCATGATGAGTGTGGGAGCACTAATTATTGAGGTAGGTTTGAAGAACCATGGAGAAACTGCAGGTACAGGTGACCCAGTAGACCCCTACACCACCATTAACTTTTAATTTGCATCATGGGGTTTGACATCCCACTTTCATCCATGCATACACACAATCACACAGTCTGTCCCCCTCCCACCCCTTCAGTGTGGTCCCTTCCTTAGTATGCTACTGTACCCACAATCGTTCATGTTGCGATGCTCTCTCTCTCTCTCTCTCTCTCTCTCTCTCTCTCTCTCTCTCTCTCTCTCTCTCTCTCTCTCTCTCTCTCTCTCTCTCTCTCTCTCTCTCTCTCTCTCTCTCTCTCTCTCTCTCTCTCTCTCTCTCTCTCTCTCTCTCTCTCTCTCTCTCTCTCTCTCTCTCTCTCTCTCTCTCCTGACATCAAACCTAATATCGGCAGGGAGTCCACAAGACGAATGACTCTGCAAATTCTGCATTAAAAAGTCATAAATGGGGATACCTTCAGGGTCCAAGAGATCCCTGGTGAGTAGAAGAGGCCCTTCTTTAGTTGCTGACTAATGACTTGGCCTGAGTAAAGCGTAGGTCCAAATAGACTGGCAGGACCTCTACAATTTGTTCTGTCACCCTGGGATTGTTGAAGGGGTGCATCATCGCCCAGCAACTTTAAAGTTATATCTCCGATTGGGGACATTGTAGGTCAAGTTGGTAACCTCAACTCAAAGCAGGTGCAGAGCCCAGTTTAATTGTGCAGGACTCTCATAGCAGTAATAGTACTTAAACAAAACTCAAAAGAAGTGCTGAATACCACTAGTCAAAGCCATGATTGTGAAACAGGCTTTATTGGTTGAAGCGGTTATAGCGAGCTACACTATGACTCTGTACTGCATCAGCACTGATTCATAGATTTCACTGCACACAGCTGACATTTTCATTGGCCCCAAGATCACTTATGGGACAGGGTGTTGGCTCCTAAAAGGGTGGACCATTGAAAAAGTGGACAGGCGCCCAGTCCTGATGCAATCACTGACCGTATTTGGCCTCCTGTGGAACATTTGACAGCATGCAATTGTATCCACAGGGTGGAAAGGCATTCTTTTACAAGTCACTCTGAGTTAAATCACCCTACCTCAGACATGACGTGCTCAGGCCCATGTTTGAAGAGAGTTTTTGACTCAGTATATGAGCCACATTGTGTATTTATAACACCTACAGAGTGGCAATCATATAAGCTTTCCAACTCTAATCAGCAGCATGCCACATGGTATTGAAAAGGAGGTGTCACAATATTTATACAACCTGGACATATATAGGCAAAATTCAAACCGAGCATCTGCCAGGCTGCATAACTTTATTTTAAGCTCTCAGAGTACCCCGGAGCTCTTGGCCCATCCAGCAATGAAATTAAATGTAGGTAATTAAGCTAAATGCTCAACCACCAAAAATATCTGTCACATTTGAGCATGTAAGCCCAACGGAGCTTGTGGGCCTTCTGCATTGATTTTGCTGTGCTCTTATTTCAACCAGGTGGAGGGAGCTAAATATCCGCTCAGTAACCCCCACCAGCCCCCTACTCGTCAACCCAACTACTGTATCACTACCACTGTGCGCACGCACGCACGCACGCACGCGCGCGCACGCACACACACACACACACACACACACACACACACACACACACACACACACACACACACACACACACACACACACACACACACACACACACACACCATTCCCGACCAGAGCCACAGCTTCCAACAAATCCCCCTGACGCCTCCAGCTAATTCCACTCAAGCCCGCCAGGCTGTATAGCATCCTCCAATAAATTAGCCCTGCTTCTTCCCTGCTGAGCCACAGGCCCTGACAGTCTGACCACAGCCCCAAGTCACACACTTCTACACCCATAAGCAAACACGTGCATACACCCACATGTAATTATTATTACTTTTTTCATAATGTAACCCAGTTTCTTTTAGAGCAGATTACGGAAGGTTTCCTGGTGTTTGTATAGCCTGTGCTTTCCTCTGGCAGATCAAAAGATTTTTACTGTACTTTTGCCCAATTTTAAGATCTATTTGAAATATCTGAGAAATTGTGGCAAAAGCACCTCTCCCATAGAAAGTGAAATATATGTGGACTCTTTTGTGGTGGGTATTTATAGCCTGAGAGATGGAGAAACAGGTTACAACACCATTTGGGAGAACATGAGTGGGAGGAGTAAACTGAATGACAGTTTTCTCTTTGAAAAGTATTTACATACCCTTGTGCAAGGCACTGAACTCCACCTGCACCAGCAACTGCAGTGGAGCAGTTCAGTGGGCAAACACACTGAACAGAAGTAAAGAGCAGGTCACAAATGTGACTTTGGGAATGAGTGTAATTCCTGTATTTTAATTTGCATTCCTCCGAATAAGAATATGTTGTTAGCTGACTTCCCCAGCTGCGTGAGGGTTAAAGAAAAGATTGTGATGGTCAGGCTGTCCTATCTCCAATCTCCGACTTGATTGTAATCTATTTCCTGTAAAAAATATTTCACATTCAGTGTGGGTATAAGACATATTTCAGCAGCTGTCAGATACTGATTGTGATTCTGGGTTATATCTCCTGCTGCATCTTCCCACTCAATTTCCTTTACCAGCATGGCTTTCCTTCCTATCGTCAAGCATCACCCTCATGTCTCAAGTTTCTATCTAGCAAGTGTCTCCCATCTGACAATTTCTCTCCCTCTCTCAGTCCTGTTCAGCCTCCTGTTGGTGGGTGCCCAGACGGAGATGAAGAGGGTTGTGGGGGACAACGCCACCCTACCGTGCCACCATCAGTTGTGGCAGTCCAACCCACAGACTCTTGACATAGAGTGGCTACTGCATAGACCTAACTCCAAACAGAAAGTGGTGAGGGGATGTAGTTTTTCTCTTTTCTCTGATGTTTTCCTTTTCTCTCATCCTCATTAGGGCATTCAATATTGTGAGTCACACATAAAATGACAATCTCTGATAGTATTAAAACTATACGTACGTGTGTGTGTGTGTGTGTTTGTGTGTGTGTGTATATAAGATAGATGTACGAAAAACAATTTTAATACATTTCAGTACAAGCTTGTTTCCTGTGTCACGCACTCATCAGCTGCCACTGTGATTAAAGAACAAAGAAAAACACACTGTCAATAAATAGGACGTTGCCCCATGTCACGCCCCTACTTTCAGTGGACAACAACCAATGAGAGGATAGAAAACATTTGAAATATTCCAACCAATGGGGTAGGTAGTTATGATGCACAGCAACCAATGGTGGGATAGAAAACATTACAACCAATGGGTTAGGGGCTGGAGCTTGTTTTGTAAAAGCAAGGATTTAAAGGGCCAGGGCACTGTTGAAATAGCATACATTTAGAATATATCAAGATAACATCAAATGGGGTAATTTACATATATATCATAAAGTGAAGTGGTCTTGGGGTACAGTTGGAAGGGCAGACATTTAAAGTATAAAAAATATAACATCTGATACATGTCACGTGTATCATCTAATGGATGGGGGGATAATAAAGACATTGTTTTACTTGTAATTACAAAGCAGATATGTTTTTCTGTGTCTACAGTTGGCGGCCAATTCATTTCTGCTGTTCAAGATGGACATATCAGGCTTGCAAATAGTGAAATATTTCTCTGCCAAGCATAGGTTACCTCTTTTGCTGTTAATTGAATATGCATTGTTTTTCGTGAGGATTTTCCATGAAATAGAATAATTAATATTCTTGTCTACTAATTACCAAATGTGGCGGCTTAAGGCCATTGCATTTCTTGCATGCTCATTCCTGAAGCTACTCACATGGGTGTTAAACCTAATTTTAAAAAGGCCCTCTGTTAGTCCAATGTAAGTGTCAATTTTGCAGTTGTCTTCTCTTGTCACTGATGCCTGGTAGATGAGTCCCTCAGTCTGGAATTTTCCTTCAAGAGGACATGATGCCTTAGCACGGCAGTTGCAGTTTGTGGTGTTTGGTTGCATTGAGGGGCTCTGTGCCTTGGCCATGATGCTTTTGTTGTGGGATGAAATAACCTGCTGAACATTTGGCATGCAGCTGTTGCTAATTTTGACTGTGTTCCTGTTGAATATTTTTCTCAATTGATGGTCTGGGGTAAAGAACTCATCCAAAAGCTTGAACAATTGTGTTCCAATATACGTATGTCACTGTATGGAAGATTATACCAGGTGATGTTCTGCCTTCTGCTGCGTTTTTTTTTTTTTTTGCTGGCTATCGCTAGTTGAGGGTGGGTTGTACTTAACCCTGAAATTATATCCACTTTTTTGTAAGGCTTCTTGGTATGGGGGGGTGCCTCATTAAAGATGGCTTCACTAGATGATACACATGAGAGTCTCTTATTTATTCTCACTGGGAGATTTCTCAAGATAGGGGGCAGATGATTGCTTTCTTTGTGGATGTATTGCAGTATATTGTTGGGCTTCATGAACGGCCTCAATTTGGTTTTTGTAAGCCTCAATTGAACATTTTAGTCCATTGCTTGCAAGTATGCTACAAATTGTCTTTTTTTTATTTTCTCTACTTATTTTTTGTTTGCTTCAATTGCACAATTGAAGTAAAGAAAAACAAATTGACTTTCTGGACATCTCAATGGACCTTAGGAATTACTTATACAAGCCGTACATTGGGCCCAACACCACGCTGCAGTATGTCCATAGAGAAAGCCACCACCCACCCTCCATCTTTAAGAACATCCCAGAAAGCATTAATAGGAGACTTTCAAAATTATCATCTAATGAATCCATCTTCAGTGAAGCTACACCCCCATACCAAGATGCATTACAAAAGAGTGGCTACAATTTTAAGCTCAAGTACATCCCACCATTAAACATTGACTGCCAGAAAATCAACAAAAGTAGCAGAAAACGAAACATCACCTGGTACAACCCACCCTACAGTGATACTGTGGCCACAAACATCGGTAAGCAGTTTTTTTTTTACTTTTGGATAAGTGCTTTACCCCAGACCATCAACTGAGGAAGATATGCAATTATTTACAGCTGCATGCCTAACATTCAACAAATAATATTGTCCTACAACACAAGAATCATGAACAAATCAACGACATCTTCATCAGAACCGGACTTCCCCAACTGCAACTGCCATGTGAACAACTCATGCCCCCTCGAAAGAAAATGCCAGACGAAAGGAGTTATCTACCAAGCTACGATGATGAGAGATGACAACAGCAAAGTAGAGACATACGTCGATCTAACAGAGGGAACATTCAAAAAGAGGTTTAATGCACATGTGTAGCTTTAGAAACAACCATTTAAATAATGTAACATCTGTAAGCCGTTATATTTGGCCATTGGCGGACAGAAACATTAATTATTCAACCACCTGGAAAATTCTTTCAAAGACCAAAGCATATTCAACCAGTAGTAAAATGTGGAATCTACGTACACTACCGTTCAAAAGTTTGGGATCACCCAAACAATTTTGTGTTTTCCATGAAAAGTCACACTTATTCACCACCATATGTTGTGAAATGAATAGAAAATAGAGTCAAGACATTGACAAGGTTAGAAATAATGATTTGTATTTGAAATAAGATTTTTTTTACATCAAACTTTGCTTTCGTCAAAGAATCCTCCATTTGCAGCAATTACAGCATTGCAGACCTTTGGCATTCTAGCTGTTAATTTGTTGAGGTAATCTGGAGAAATTGCACCCCACGCTTCCAGAAGCAGCTCCCACAAGTTGGATTGGTTGGATGGGCACTTCTTTGAGCAGATTGAGTTTCTGGAGCATCACATTTGTGGGGTCAATTAAACGCTCAAAATGGCCAGAAAAAGAGAACTTTCATCTGAAACTCGACAGTCTATTCTTGTTCTTAGAAATGAAGGCTATTCCATGCGAGAAATTGCTAAGAAATTGAAGATTTCCTACACCGGTGTGTACTACTCCCTTCAGAGGACAGCACAAACAGGCTCTAACCAGAGTAGAAAAAGAAGTGGGAGGCCGCGTTGCACAACTGAGCAAGAAGATAAGTACATTAGAGTCTCTAGTTTGAGAAACAGACGCCTCACAGGTCCCCAACTGGCATCTTCATTAAATAGTACCTGTTAGAGCCTGTTTGTGCTGTCCTCTGAAGGGAGTAGTACACACCGGTGTAGGAAATCTTCAATTTCTTAGCAATTTCTCGCATGGAATAGCCTTCATTTCTAAGAACAAGAATAGACTGTCGAGTTTCAGATGAAAGTTCTCTTTTTCTGGCCATTTTGAGCGTTTAATTGACCCCACAAATGTGATGCTCCAGAAACTCAATCTGCTCAAAGAAGTGCCCATCCAACCAATCCAACTTGTGGGAGCTGCTTCTGGAAGCGTGGGGTGCAATTTCTCCAGATTACCTCAACAAATTAACAGCTAGAATGCCAAAGGTCTGCAATGCTGTAATTGCTGCAAATGGAGGATTCTTTGACGAAAGCAAAGTTTGATGTAAAAAAAATCTTATTTCAAATACAAATCATTATTTCTAACCTTGTCAATGTCTTGACTCTATTTTCTATTCATTTCACAACATATGGTGGTGAATAAGTGTGACTTTTCATGGAAAACACGAAATTGTTTGGGTGATCCCAAACTTTTGAACGGTAGTGTATGTCAAACTGAAAAATACTGTATCATTTGCAAACCAGAAATGTCCACATTGAATAACAAGAATGGATTGGCCAGCAGTTGCAGACATAGATACAAGCACCTATTTTGTAATTACAAATAAATCATGCCAATAGACAAATAGCCCCCCCCCCATTGAACCGTTAGTGATCGCATGTTTTTGAATTTTTGAATGTCACACCTCTCCCTTCCCCATTGGATGTTGTGCACTTGATGTGCATGACGAGGAAGTAAATGGTATGTTCTTTCCCGAGTAGCTTTATTGACAGCTGATGATTGCTTATAGCATGAAACAGGCTTATACTGTCTCATAAAGAATTTACTTGACTCACTGGATATTACATATATATATATACATATATATATACACATACACACACACATATATTTATGTATTTATTTATTTATAGCGGCATGGGGGTGCAGTGGTTTTATACACACACACACACACACACACACACACACACACACACACACACACACACACACACACACAAAACATTCATAGTTGGAACTTATTTGCATTTTCCTAAATGTCCTGTCGACAACGTGAAATGTTTCATACTATGTGACTGATGTTAAAGGGGTCGTTCATCCCAATATCAAAAGCACATGTTTTTCCTCTTACCTGTAGTGTTATTTATCCCTCTAGACTGTTTGGTGTGAGTTGCTGAGTTTTGGTGATATCGGTCGTAGAGTTTTTGGCCTTCTCTTGAATACAATGGAACTGGATAGGACTCAGCTTGTGTTGCTCAAAGTGGCAAAAAAAAAAAAGTTTGCAAAACTCAACAGCAATGTCTCTTTCCAGAAATGCTGACCCGATTACACAAGATAATCCACAGACCTTGGTATGAGCACTTTCACTTAGGAACTATTTTCTTAGACCAAACTACACCTACATGAAACTGCTCACAAGTTCTGTGGATTATCTTGGTCTCACTGTTTTTGTCTTTTTGGTTTTTTTTTTCTCTTCGTATTACATTATTCTTATTTTTCCCTCTCTTCATCTTTTTCTTTGTGTCAACCTTTGAACTATGCTGACTGATTATGAAAAGGTCTTAATATATTTGTTCATTAACTGATTGCCCTAGCTCAATGAGGCCCTTTCAGTTTTAGTGTCTTTCTCAAAGGAACAACCACGCTACAGAATGTTTCACAACTCTTTTTGTAGTCGTACATTGGTCCTTTTACGTCATTTCTATTTCTGTTATTTTGCGAGCAGTTTATAATTTTTCATATCACAAATTCAATTTTCACATGTTAAAACGTTGATATCAGAAATGTATTCACCAACAGTTAAATGGTAAATGGACTGCATTTATATAGCACTTTTCTAGTCTGCTGACCACTCTAAGTGCTTTATGACTCACATTCACCCTTTCACACACATTCACACACTGATGGAGGAGGCTGCCATACAAGGCTGCCCATCAAGAGCAGTTAGGAGTTCAGTGTCTTGCTCAAGGACACTTCGACATGCTCTCCGCTGAGGATTGAACCACTGACCTTCCCATTATATGGGACAACACTTTTATTTCAAATGTTTTGCTTCCTGAAAAAAAATTAGAGATTATGATAGACGGTGTCAAGCTGAACATAAAAAATAATTTCAGATTTGCTGTATCACATAGGAATTTGGGGAAATATTAAAATAGTTTTTGTTGAATTTAACATGTTTATTTGTATAATAATGCTGACACATTGAGTTAGTTCAACTGAGCTTAAAATGTTTTGCAGCTGATTTTCATTTGTACTCAGCTTCTGGTGCCTCTCATGTCAGTTTCCAACAATAGTCAGCCAGCATTGATGGATTCCAATTGCCCTGATACCTCTTTTTTTAGTCACTGACTGCACCAATATCAGCAGGGAAGAAGTCCAAGTGTGAATGCAGAAAATTATTTTTCAATGACATGTTGCATTTCATGGTTTTGTATGCTTTAAGCATGTTGTCAAGCAGCTCAATATAATTTGGTGCTCTGTAGTTGCCAAGAAAATTCTCAACAATATCCTTAAATGCCTTCCATGCTATTTTCTCTGGCCACACTAGCAGATCTTCTAACTCCCTGTCATTGATGACCTGTCTGATTTTTGGACCAACAAAAATGCCTTCCTTAATCTTGACATCAGTTATTCTTGGAAACATCTGTCTCAAATAGTGAAATCCATCACCTTATTTGTTCATTGCTTTCACAAAAATTTTCATCAATCCGAGTTTCATATGAAGAGTCAGAAATATCTTTGTTGGGTTGACAAGTGGTTTATGCACCACACTTTTCTGCCCTGAAATGAAATGCTTACGGAACGGCCAGTTCTTTTTAATGTAATGTGACTCTTTAGCACGGCTGTCCCATTCACAAAGGGAACAACAGTACTTTGTATATCCGAGCTACATTCCTAGTAGCAGTGCCAATACTTTTAGATCACCACAGATGTTCCAGTCATAATTGTTGAACTGTATGTGTTTCAACAACAGTTCCATGTTATTGTAGGTTTCTTTCATGTGTACTGCATAGCCAATGGGTACTGAAGGGTGGACATTGCCATTGTGTAACAGGACAGCTTTCAGGCTTAACTTTGACGAATCTATAAAAAGACACCATTGTTGTGGGTCATGCACACAACCCAAAGCCATGAACAATCCATCAATGTCGGTGCAGAAACAGAGGTTGTCAACCTGCTTGAAGAAGTTTGTCAAATATTCTTGATGGTTCCGAAAGACAGAATTTTTAGTATCTGGTGACAACAAACCCCATCCTTGCAATCTTGAACCAAATAGTTCTGCTTTATCTTTTGACAAATATAAGTCTCTGACCAGGTCATTTAATTCTGGCTTTGTTATCAGATGAGGATAATCAGGCATAAAGCGTTCAACATCTGGATCAGTGTCATTTTCCACATCTGGTTCATGCATTGTGACATCTTCATCTGTCTCAGATAGGCTCCATGTCTCTGGTGGCTTCGGTACTGGCGAACAGTCATCAAGTGGCATTGGTCTCATGGCTGAAGGCAGATTGCGGTATTCAATAGATTTCTTATTTTTAGTAGAGAAGCCAAATACATTGGTCAGATAGAAGTAACAGTCCATCACATGAGCCTTCTGTTCTTGCCATATCATTGGGACTGGAAATGGCATTGACTTCTGAGTATTTCTTAGCCAGGCGCTCAGATTGACTGTGCATGTTGCACAACAAATGTGAGGAGCCCAGGGTTTCTCTTGGTCACCAATTTTACATCTAAAGTAGACCTCACAGGCTTTCTTAATGAGTGCAGTCATGGTGCTTCTTTGAACCTTAAGCGTATACTCGCCAAAGATGTAACAATGTATCACAGCTGTTGCAACATTGATAGAATATTTCTGCTGTATTAAATCTTCCTGAAGACAATAAATCCTATTGTTAAGTATACTCACTATGTTACTGCCTGAAGAACATGTGCATCAACATGTGTCCAAACAGCATCTGTAAATGTGAGCCGCTTTGATAGCCTGTCTGCCAGCATCTAACCTGACTAAACATGCCCAAGCATGCCTAAGATAACATTTACATAGTACTTACACTGAGTGCATGCCCAGGCATGCTTGGGCTGACCAAAACAGCTTGCTTTGTGGACAACATACTAGAAGACTTAGAATATGGCAGGAAATCATAAAAATAGGCTATATCGACAAAACGTTATGTGATAGGAAAATGTTAAGTTGATTTTCATGATCAACAGCCCGAAATCCATAAAATGCACCTAAAAGTGTTCAGGAAGCAAAATCTTCATCATCTCGTAATTACTAGACGAACCGCTCTACCTTCTGAGCCATGTCGCCCTTAACAGTTACAAAAGTCATTCTATTTCAACTTGTGGAAGTGCATTTTTTTATTTCATAAATTAAAATGTAACTAGTTAAAAAGGCAGATGTTGAAATCAGAAATTCAACTGTTGATATCTGTAATGTAATGTCAGTTAGTCAAAATACCACTTGTTGATACCAAACAAACAGCCCCCCCCCCCCGCTATCAGGACTCTGAATTTCTCCCTGTAGTCCCCTCCTCACATACCACTGCCATGCATACTACCCATTCACCTAATTGTTGTGTGTAATGTTTGTTTCTGCTATTGTGTAACTGTATTGTTCATCATAATATGTGGAGTGTCTGCTGTTGTCCATGGCTGTATTGTGCTGCAGAGTTTAACATGCTGTACCGAAAACAAATTCCACTGGCCTTGGTCGCGTGGCTAGTAAAAACAATGTAATGTCATGTAATGTAATCTAATCAAATATTCAAATTTATCAAGTCAAAATACTATTTGCTGGGCGTCCGGGTAGCGTAGTGGTCTATTCCGTTGCCTACCAACACAGGGATCGCCCGGTTTTAATTCCCCATGTTACCTCTGGCTTGGTCGGGCATCCCTACGGACACAATTGGCCATGTCCGTGGGTGGGAAACCAGATGTGGGTAGGTGTCTTGGTCGCTGCACTAACGCCTCCTCTGGCCAGTCGGGGGGAGGGGACTGGGGGATATAGCGTGATTTTCCCACGTGCAACGTCCCCCTGGTGAAACTCCTCATTGTCAGGTGAAAAGAAAGCAGACGACTCCACATGTATTGGAGGAGACGTGGCAGTCTGCAGCCCTCCCCGCATCGGCAGAGAGGATGGAGCAGAGACTGGGATGGCTGGGAAGAGGGGGGTAATTGTCCAAGTACAACTGGGGAGAAAAAGGGGGAGGGGGACAAAAAACAAAATACTATTTGCTGATATCAGAAATTGAATTGTTGATATCATCTTTGTCATTGATATCAGAAAATATTTTCTGATATCAACAGTTGGAATGTAATTCTCTATCAAAATTGAATTTCTGATATCAATTAAACTAATAACAACTGACATTTTAAATAGTTACAAATGATTTTCTGATAACAACTGGCATTTTGAACCATTTAAAGTTTAATTTAATTGATTCGCAATTCTATTCTAAAATTTATATTCTATGAGGTGATAATTGAATTTGTGATGCAAAAAAAAAGAGATTAAAAGCCATACAGTTGTGTCCAGCCACCCAAGTCACTTGCAGTATTTATTGCAACAAAGCATATGCACTTAGTTACAACAAAATGTCTACATTTACGTGCATGCCTCAAAATCACATATATTCAGTGCTGAACTGGGATGTTCCCATACCGCTGAAAAACCACCGTAGAATATGTAACAGCATAGAAGACAGTGACACCAGTGGACACAGCTGTGAAAACAGAAAAACTAGACGTCCCCTAACTTGAAAATTGAATTACAAGGTGTCAAATCAGTTGGGTTTGGATAGCATTGCGACAAATGTGTTTTGCAATACAACATCACACATTTAAAAGTCTTGAAATGGCTCTAACTTGATTTTCTGTCACGCAATGCCTCAGAAGACGTGAAAATATTCAGTTCAGCTTTTGATTTATTTTCCTTTTTTCTTCCTCTTGGTTGAAGTGTAGTGTCTGATAACAGCCAGAGTGTGAAATTTCAACTGCTTTCTATCAGACGGGAGAGATTTCCTTTCTCTTCGGATGTCATTTGTTAGCGCACTGATCTATTGGGTTGCGCTGAGAGATTAGGGTTGCAAAGAAAGAAAAGCAAGAGTGCAGAGGGGAAATGGCAGCACAGAATGAAAGAAAGAAGGGAAAAACAAGTGTCTTATGCTTTGATGCTTCAGAGGGGGGCCTGGCACATTGCATTGAATATTTAAACAGGGAGATAACATTGAAGGCGCCATTAATTAAAATCATACGTCTGAAAATTTGATTAGGACAGAGACTACGCCTGTGGCTGAATGAATAAATCATCCTTTTGTTCTGCTGCAAGGCTGTGTTGAGAGGGAAGAAAGCAGCTTGTCAACATTTAGCCTCTGTTAGAATCCGTACAGACGACATGTGTTCAGAACATGGCCAGAGGAGAAGGGCACTCCATGACCGTCACCACCAAAACTGGTAGGCTATGCTAAAAACAACCTAACTGCACCATTTGAACCAGGCTGATTCAACTGAGGAAATGGAGTGAACACTAGATATGTGGATTTTTTCTTTTCATTAGGCAAACAAGCAAGCTAATATTAATTGCAAATGATGCTAACCACCCTGGGCTGTTTTCCTGAGGCGCTCCAAAACTCCTCACACTTACTCTCACTGCATCGTCAATTATCTCTCTATATTTGTCTCATAGCATGTGTTCAGAATTCATCTAGATATAGCCAAAATGTAAAAATCAGACATGAATGCATATAACCATAGAGAAAATGTAAAAAAAAAAGAAAAAAGTTAACTTTACCGCGCCCATGGGCAGATGCATTTAAATTATGAGTCACTCAGCATAGGTGCCAGGGCAATGTCACTATGTGCTTGTGGTTGTAGCAGAGCTGTTTATATGTCTCTGCATACACATATAATATTTGTGTATAACATGTGTGTGCACCTCTGCATGCATGTCATGCAGATGTGCATAGGTGTGCACACAGTTATATGTATTTTCTTGTACATGCAAGATAGGTGTGGAGTTTCTATGTATGCTGCTTTGTGTGAGTGTGTGTATGTGTGTGTGTGTGTGTAAATGGTCAGTCATCACCTGTGATAACAGCAGGTGCTCCGTGTTTCCAAGGCACTGATGCACTGTGGCAGTGGCGTTTAACAGTCCCCATCTGCAGGCTTTCACTAGCCCTGAGTAATAGGCCACTCTGACAGCTGTGTCTGTTTGTGTTCGTGTATGTGGAGAGAGAGAGAAGGGGAGAGAGAAGAGAGAGAAACAGAGAAGGAAGAGATGATGAGAAAAGCAAAACTGCAAGTACAAAAGTAACAAAAAGAATGATTTTCTTTCCATACCACACATGGCGAGTGGACAAAGATATTACCTGTATCGGTCACAATGTCACATCAAATTATTAAGTATTCAACTGTATGACTCTAAGTGAGCTGTTTGTATTTTGACTAAGTGTACCTGTGGAAACTATCCTTGATGATCGGGAAGGATAATAATGGCATATTGTATTGATTCTTGAAGGGAAAGATTAGTATAGCAGAGTGATTGTGATGGGAGCTGTTCCAAGTTATTCTAATTGACTTGGTAAAAGTTGAAACCTCATCCGCACCCCATGAATACACACCAGGGAGAAGAAAGAGTGAGAGCCATGGCTGCTCTCTCCCACTCATGGACACTCTACAAGATGCGTTGGTTTTAACTTGGTGTTTTTGACTAATGGGGTGTTTTTATTAAACTGGCTGTTGAGCCCTCAGCTATCCCCGGCATCCATGTCTCAGTGTTGGAGAACCTGCATAGAGCTCCGTCATGGACTTGGTTTTCACAGAGGTTTGTCATAATTTTGTTCCCTTGCCATCATCATAACGGAGGTGAAGGCAGAGGGCCAGGTAGGGCAAAGTGCCTGTGGAGATAGAAGGGACAGAATTTTGTGTCTCACTCAAAGACACTGGCATGGCATTAAGTTGATTAACATGCAAAAAAGAAATGTGATTTTTGGGAGTCATCAGTTTTTGCCAATATTTCCATCGTTGTGTACACATGGGTATGGGTTATCTCATACTCTAATAGCTGTATCAACATGATTTTTGCATAGTCACTGTCTTTTCCATGAAAGTGACATATTTACTGATTCCCTTTATCTCTCTACCCTTTAGTCTGTGCAATGGATTTCTGTCACTTCAGTGTATTTGCAGGTTTGTTTTTGGTGTAGGAATGGTGGTGCAGTGGTTAGCACAGTTGCCTCACAGTAAGAAGGTCCTGGGTTCGAGCCCCGGGGTAGTCCAACCTTGGGGGTCATCCCGGGGCATCCTCTGTGAGGAGTTTGCATGTTCTCCCCGTGACTGTGGGGGTTCTTCTGAGTGCTCCGGTTTCCTCCCACAGTCCAAAGACATGTAGGTCAGGTGAATTGGCAGTACTAAATTGTCCCTAGGTGTGAATATGTGTGTTTGTCGGCCCTGTGGTGGCCTAGTGGCCTGTCCAGCATGTCTCTTCACCTGCTGCCCAATGACTGCTGGAATAGGCTCCAGCATCCCCGCGACCCTGAGAGCAGGATAAGTGGTTTGGATGAATGGATTTTTGGTGTATTTTGGTGTTTAGCTGACAACGTAATAACTGAAATTAGAAAACATCATCATCAATTTGTGTTTTTGTACCAGGGTATGTGAGTGTTTGTCAGCCCTGTGATGGTCGGGTGGCCTGTCCAGGGTGTTTCCCCGCCTGCCGCCCAATGACTGCTGGGATAGGTTCCAGCATCCCCGCGAACCTGAGAGCGGGATAAGCGGTTTGGATAATGGATGGATGGATGGTATGGGAGCATGCCTTTGCAGCCATGTGTGCTATCATCCGGGGAACTTCCACTTCCCCCTGACACGCACAGGTTCAAAATCCAAAAGAAATCAAAGTTCACATGCATCGAAAGATCAAAACATTGGACAAAAATCTTGGGGTCTTAATTGGGTTTTGAATACATTGATTTAAGATCTTACCTGATTTTGGAAAGCAGATAGCGTTTATCACATGACATGCATGACAATAATCATGGTATTACAATAATCAGGGTAAGATCGCCTTATGTAAAATTCACATGTGAAAAGTGTAATTTCACAGGTGGTACTTGTAGAGAAGAATGGTGTGTGTGCGTGTGTGTGTGTGTGTGTGTGTGTGTGTGTGTGTGACAGCACAATCCTTCAGGAGTGTCAGGAAGCTCAGCTGGACCTGCACCCCAGCTGCAGTGGTGTGATGATGAGAGGAATATGCCTTCCTGTGATACATAGGTCTCAGCTCAATGGGGGACTGCTGTTTCATCAGTCCCTCAGGCTGATTTAGTCTGGGGTCTGGGTAAATATGTGTGTGCCACAGTAAAGTAGGCTATATATGCATATGAGAGCAAGTATACATGTATCAGAGTGTAAAGTATGCTGTATATATGAGGTCAAGATCCAATTAAGCTGACCACTAAAGATTTGATTGATTGCAAAATATTTACTTTTTATTTTCACCTTTAGTTATTTTACCAAATTTATCCTTGACACACTGTCATTCAACTGGTAGACCAATGTTCAATCCTCACTGGGTGCATTTACATGCACACCAGTGAGGACTGAATGTGGCATTTTCTACGATGACATATTTGACATGCACACCATGGATGGTCCTACTCAATGCCACAAGGTATACTTATATTTCTTTAAATTACCTGGTGTTAATGGCCGGATACAGGCCTGATGCTGCAACGGCATTAATTTTTCGGGACTAGTTGATTCGGCAGGTGAGTTCTGACACACTCATTGGATTCCGACTTTCATGGGCACCGTCCTGCTGTCTACATCAACCAAAACTTTTTCTGGGGTCTGATGAGCGTCGGCATTGGGAGCCTTCATCCCTCAATGCCAGTTCCTCCTACCAAAAGTGGTCCATTGCGCACTCACTCCAAGCCAGCGAGCCGGGCTTCTTACCCATTTAAAGTTTGAGAGTAGGTTGAAAGCCATTCAGCCCCAAGACCTGTAATCATGTGCAATTCAGAGCACCAGCTATCCTGCAGGAGACTTCAGATGGAACCAGCTATGTGATGGTTCGACCAATTTGCACGTCAGGACTGCTTTCCTCTGGCTTTGCCCTGCCCAGGCATGGTTCACCATCGTTCAAGTCCTATTGCACACACTTATTCTCAAGCAAGACGTGCCTGGTACACCAGGGGCCAGGATGCCTCCTCACACTCATTTCATCACAAGCTGATGTTACATCCTCTGTCTCTTACATGTCCCCTTGGTCCTTATTCCTATAGGAGGGTTTCCATGCAACGTCATCATAGAGATGTGTGCGCAACTAGGGGGCAGAAAGCAGCTACAGCGCAGAGATTTTAACCAAGATGGAGCTCAGATGCAGCAGAGATGACACGCAGTTGCTGTGCAATAAACTGCACAAACCGCCAAAAGGATGGGTGGAAAATGTTGAAAACTTTCATTGTTGAACCGCTTTGGTAGCTCTCAAAAGATTATGAATCTCATAATCTTTTGACAGCTACCAAAGTGGTTTTGCCCCCTGGCTGTGCACACACCCAGTAATGTGTGTAAACAGGAAACCCGTCTATATACAAATAATGTACCGTATGTATGTGAGAGAAACAATATAGGTATGTGAGAGGTCCAGCACCTAATATCTTTCCTCTCTTTAACACTCTAGATCATCACCTTCTTCGCGGGTCATGTTTACACCAACGAGGCAACTGGCAGTGAGGCCAGCCGTCTGTCTTTTGCTGGGGAGTACCTGAATGGAGACGCCTCCCTGCTGATCAGCGACCTGCTGCTGACCGACTCTGGGGAGTACTACTGTAAAGTCAAGACTGGGGGGAAGTACCACTGGAGCCAGGTCAACCTCATTGTGCTGGGTGAGTGTATTCACACACACACACACACACAGAGCTTGAACACGCATAGAGAAGTATAGGGGTATAGGGTGATACATGCATAAGTGTGCACATGTACATGCACACGCCATGGTAGATTGAAAACACACACACACACACACACACACAGACCTAATCACTGGGTCATTAGCCTGGCACATTTCCTCTGTCATGCCGACTGATCTAATGATTCAATTTGATTCTGACAACATGATTTGATTTTGGCCTTGTATGCTGATGAGGTGAGACCAAAAACAAAGTAGCTGGGGTTGCAACGACGAAAAGAATTGATTTATTCAGTTGGTATTTTAACTACCGCCGAAGAGCATGAAACCCAGTTCTCTACCATCACAAGCATCTAGACTGAGCATTATTTTTTATTTTTCATTTTTTTATTTTTTTTGGATTTTTCCCCCTTTTTCTCCCCAATTATACTTGGTTAAATACCCTATTTTCCAAGCTGTCCCGGTCGCTGCTCCACCCTCTCTGCCGATCCGGGGAGGGCTGCAGACTACCAAATACCTCTTCCAATACATTTGAAGTCACCAGCCGCTTCTCTCCACCTGACAGTGAGGAGTTTCACCAGGGGGACGTAGCGCGTGGGAGGATCACGCTATTCCCCCAGCCGACCAGAGACGGTGCTAGTGCAATGACCAGGACACATACCCACATCCGGCTTCCCACCCGTAGACATGGGCAATTGTGTCTGTAGGGGTGCCCGACCAAGCAGCATTCTTAAAGAAAACAAGTGTACAGACCGCTCTCCATCAGTGTGAGTCATGCACTGAACATGATTTAAAACTGAGTTGCTCCGCAGCCAGAAATATTTAATTTTCCCTATACCGTCCTCTTCCCCATCTCCTCGTCCCATGAGAGGAAGAAACAAGTTTGCTCTCATTGAGCGAACCACAGATAAGCAACATAAATAAATATCTGTGCTGTTTTGTTTCCAGTTATATAGTGCCTAATGTCCTAAATCATCTCTCAGCTCTTGAACTATGACACAGCTGGTTTTGGCTCGATAAACGGCAGCAAATTCCACCATTCCTACTTGTTTTATTCCCCTCATTTTTTCCATTCTTCCAGTGTGCAGAGTCATTGCAAATTATAAATGCCTTAGTTTTACCATGGGCTTAGTGGGAAGATACTGTCCACCTATCTCACATAGCCAAACGGCTGTGAAGGACAGTTAGTGAGAGGGGAGGCCGTGCCACGAAAGCCAGCTGCAGAGTCCAAAAGGAGGCACGAGATCATTCTCAGTGTCTCAAAAGCAAGCGATTTATTGAAACATCATGGGAGATTAGCTCAGCCCGCGGTTATTGGTTCTCTAATGGAACAGTCTGTTAATCTTCTCGTTCTTACTCTCATCTCTCTTCCACGAAGACATTTCAGTGAGGTAGTGCCTCGATTTTTACAAATTGCCTTCAGCTTTGCGGTGACACTTTAGATTTTGAGAGAGACGAACATTTGCATTTTTCTCTCGCTCCTCGAGCTAAGATAATGGCTTGGCAGCCGAGTTGGCGGCAAGCTTGGCATAGGACAATGAGTGTATGTGTGCATGCGCACGTGTCTTCACTGTCGGTATGTTGGTGATTATTCAGCGGCTCGTGCACACGCATGCCCGGCTGCCTCTCCTGTCCTGGTTCCAGCGTTTGCACGTGTAGCTTGCGTGTGTGTGTGTGTGTGTGTGTGTGTGTGTGTGTGTGTGTGTGTGTGTGTGTGTGTGTGTGTGTGTGTGTGTGTGTGTTTACGTGAGCCAACGGCTCCTGTGGCAGTAAGGCCTAAGTGACCCTGACAGAGTTATGAGATGCATAAGAGAAGCAGCAGTGCTTCCCGCTCAGCCCCAATCATTATATCCCTTACCGCGCATGTTAGCAAAATGCTCAATAGCCTGCTGCAGAAAAGAAGAGCAGGATGGAGAGAGGAGTGAAAAGATAGATACACACGATCCGTTCATGTATAAGCAGGTCACATCTGAATCACTGTATGTTTTACAATGCAAAGTTAGCAATCCCCAATATATTGTGGTCTGTTGACAGAAAAAGATGATGTTTAAGCCAGTAATGCTTGCATAAGCAGAGGCTAACAGGAACGGAAAATAGATGTGTAGGTTCAGTTCGCATGGTCTTCAAATATCTGGTTGAACTGAACATCCGTGAAGCAGGAGACGGGTGTGTTTTAATCACAAATGATCTCAAACTGGTTTGTCTAGTCTCTTTAAGTCAATGTAAGGCCTCAAAGGCCCCATCTGTGAGTTATTTGACCATGTAAAGTTGGGGTATATTTACATACATAATTGAAGGGTTTTAGTTATGAATAACCATTTTGTGTCTTTCTTAACCAACGATAATTGAAGATACGGACCTGTGTTATTGCTATAGTTCCAAATATTACTGACGTAAGCAAACCTTTTGAAGCATCAGAAAACATTCCAACCTCAGATTTAGTAGTTGTTTAGTGTTAGTCCTTGTGTTAAGATACCTGTCAATCAATGTGAGAATTATAGCAGCTTCCAACCATGTGATTTGTATTTTGGTAGCGGGGTGACATTTTTATTTACATCTGAATTAAGGATTGTATCTTTAACTGAACCTTCCAATTTATCTATGCATGTAATATTGATTGACTGATTGATGTGCCTCTTTTTATAATCACTTACTTTTCTATTAACGATCTATGTATTTATTCTAACCATGCTTTTTATGCTTCATAGTTGTTTGATAGTCTTCTTTTGTATTTTTTTAATTTTAAAGAGTTCATCTGTGTTGTTAGTTGTATATTGTGTACAGAGGGGGCCCGTGTATGAAGAAGTTGATACTATCATTACATACGTATATAGATTAAGTTTGTTTTTTTTTCCTCTTAGTATTGCTTTTCTGTTTCTCCAAGCAGCGATGAAAGAGGCTGTTGTGCATTGCTCTGGGGAGGTCCATTCCCCACTGGGCTCTCAATGTAAATGAGCGATGACCAGAACCTTTGACCTGTCGAGGAAAACTAACCATTGGCACTCCTAACCAGCGAGGGGTCATGTCGATTTGTTCCCTGTGGACTTTTTTTTTTCTTTTTATCTCCGCCAGGTGGTAGCCTGGAGGGAATTGTGTGTGTGTGTGTGTGTGTGTGTGTGTGTGTGTGTGTGTGTGTGTGTGTGTGTGTGTGTGTGTGTGTGTGTGTGTGTGTCCACAGCTAATCTCGCAAACTACTGGACCTATCAGCCTAAAATATTTTGTGATAGTTATGGCTGTATGATCAAGCACCTCTCATGGTTGCAGTGATTAACAACCTTCGAAAAATGTTTGTTCTTGCTATCGTGGCTCCCTCTCTCCATTCACTTCCTAGCCCATTCGATCAATGCTGCTTTCTGTTACTGCCAAGATCTGAGTCAACCATGCGCATGCAAGACTCACCACCACATGGAAGTGCCATAGTCTCATATGTTAAAATCTGTTAGAAAAATAGAATTTCAAAAGTAGGGTTAATCAAAGTCACAGCTGGAAATCATCTCAGTAGCGACAACAGAACATTTCCCATGGCTGAGCTGTTTACTTACCATTGTTTCATGAATGAAAGTCAGTCAGCAGAGCAGCCATTCACCTTGATTCATTTTATATCATGAAAACCATGACGGTTAATAAAAATAATGGATTAGATTTATATAGTGCTTTATCACTGTACCCAAAGTGCTTCACAGTGAAGGGAGTAAACTCACTTCAACCACTACCAATATGCAGCACCCACCTGGGTGATGCCCGGCAGCCATTTTGTGCCAGAAGCTTCACCACACATCAGTTCCAGGTGGAGAGGGAGGACTCATTGAGCCAATTACATGGGGAGATGATTAGGTGGCCAGAGAGTGACATCTCTAGCGAGAGAGGGGAGAGAGCAAACAAATAGGCTGATGCACAATAGTCTGCATATTTTTAATACATGGATTCCACTTAACTTGCAACACAAGACCGTGATCCCGTAGGTTAGCAGTTGGTCTCCTGAAGTTGATGCTTTTCTTTAAATGAAAGCCATGAAAATTGTTTTACTTGCGATAGCACTGTCATGTAAGCCCACTTGAACTTGCTGGATGTGCAAAGGAGTTGGAGGATGTATGAGTGTAAATTCATAGAAGTACCCTTAATGTAGAAGTGCAGCACTGGCATAGTACAGTGATGTTTAAAGGCAGCATAGTGGTCTGCCTTTTTATGTAAATATTAAACTATATGGGAACTGACTACACATGCGCGAAGACACATCCTTATGATAATATGACATGCAAGGGCAGAGCAGGGCTGTGCCTGTTCTGTGCCTCCCACAGGCAAGGCTAGCGTACAACAGAAGGCTGAATGGCTTGTGTATCCTCTACCTGGCTAGAATATGGTGATGTTGAGCCATTTTTATAAGGCTATGAAAAGCACCAAATTCTGCCACATTCAAACCTATAGTAAGGTATCTGAAATTGAAAAATAAACCTAAAATTAACTGAATAATTTCAGTTTTGCTAATAGCTTTGGATGGGAGTGTGTATGTTCCCTCAGCCCTGTTACCTCAACCCTATATTATTGAATTTACCTAAACTTAACCTTAACCTTAACCTTAACCTGACTTAACCTCAACCTCTACCTAACCCTAACCTTGAAAAAATATCTGGCGGAGTATACAGAAGGTACTATGTCCCAATAAATACGTAGATACAATGTGCAGTTGCTGTATACAATACAAGCACAAATAAGTACAAGTACAAGTATGCAAATAGACTTAATGAGTAAAGTGTAAAGCGTCTGTGGAAAGTATCTGAGGAAGAGTAGTAAAGTGGTAAAAGTTGCAGTAGTATTACAAATATACATTGTTATGTTGTGTTTTGCAGCATGGTGGCACAGTGGTTAGCATGGTCACTTCACAGCAAGAAGGTCCTGGGTTCGAGCCCCGAAGTAATCCAACCTTGGGGGTCATCCCAGTTCATCCTCTGTGTGGAGTCTGCATGGGTTTCCTCCGGGGGCTCTGGTTTCCTCCCACAGTCCAAAGACATGTAGGTCAGGTGAATCGGCCGTACTAAATTGTCCCTAGGTATGAATGTGTGTGTGTGTGTGTGTGTGTGTGTGTGTGTGTGTGTGTGTGTGATGGCCTGATGGTCTGTCCAGGGTGTCTCCCCACCTGCCGCCCAATGACTGCTGGACTAGGCTCTAGCATCCCTGCGACCCTGAGAGCAGGATAAGCAGTTCAGATAATGGATGGATGGCTGTTGTGTTTAGTGTCTTCATGGCCTGGGTAAAGAAACTCCAGTCTCTCTGTGCTGGCCTTGTGGCTGCAGAGTCAGCTTCCCAACTGCAATGGTTGAAACAGTCCATTATTGGGGTGATGGGGATCCATAATACCCTTTTAGCCCTTGTCCTGTACTGCCTGGTATATAAGTCCTGTAGGGGGGGTGAGTGTCCACCCGGTGGTACGCTCAGCTGACCAAATCACTCTCTGCAGGGCTTTTTGGTCTTGAGAGGTGTAGTTTTGATACCAGTTGGTGATGCACCCTGCCCGGATGCTCTCAGTGGCACCAGAGACATTTTTTTTCTGGATCCATGGGGAGATACATACTGAACTTCTTCAGTTGCCTGAGGGGATAAAGACACTGCCTTGCCTTTTTCACCAACGTGTGAAGTGTCCATGTTAGGTGCTTAGTGATGTGAATGAATACCAAGGTTCCTGCAGCTGCTCACCCTCTCTGCTGGGATCCCATTGATAGAGAGAGGGGTGTAGGTCTTTTGCTGTGTCTTTCTAAAGTCAGCAATGAGCTCCTTGGTTTTACTGATATTCAGAAAAAGGCTGTTGGCCTGCCACCACTGTGACAGATCCTCCAGGAAGTTCAAGCTCAAGTTCAAGTTCAATTTTATTGTCATATGTATTTAGAATAAAATGAAATTATTGTGCTCTGGCTCTCTCTGCCTTAACACAAGGGACACAAAGACACACCATCCCAAAAAAACCCCAAAAAAACATAGACTATGTACACAGTGAATTCATACATTATATACACAATGTAGAAAAGTACACAATAACAAAACAATGTAAGGCACATTTGGGTACATCAGCTGTTCAGCAACCTGACTGCCTGTGGAAAGAAACTCTTACTGAGATGGGTGGTGTGTGATTTGATGCTCTAGTAATGTTTATTAGATTGAAGGAGCGAGAACAGAACATGGGCAAGGGGGTGGTGTCCTCAATGATGTTCTGGTTTTCCTTTTGCAGCGGGTGGTGTAAATATTATAAAGTTGTGGTAGTTCCATGTCAATGATTTTTGCTTCTGTCTTTACAGTCCTTTGAAACAGTCTGCAGTCCTGAGCAGTCAGGTTACCAACCACATTGTGATACATACAGCCTGTCAAGACAATCTTCATGGTACTGCAATAAGAGTTCATTCAGAGTTTTGGTACTCATACCAAAACTCTTGAAATGCCTCAGAAAATACAGTTTCTGCTGTGCCTTCCTGAGGATGTGATTGATGATGAGAGACCATGAGAGGGGGTCTGTGATGTGTAAACCAAGAAATCTAAAACTGACCACAGTTTCAACAGATGACCCGTTGATGGAAATAGGAATGTGATTTTCTTTGATCTTTCTAAAGTCAGCAGTGATTTCTTTTGTCATATTGACATTTAGAGAGAGGCTGTTATCATGGCACCACCGTGTGTTTAAATCTTTCACTTCCCTCCTATAGGCCCTCTCATCACTGTCACTTATTAGTTCAATCACTGTGGTGTCATCTGTGAATTTAATTATGCTGTTGTTGTCATATTTAGCAACACAGTCTTGTGTAAATAGACTGTAAAATAGGGGAGTGAGACAGCAGCCCTGAGGTACGCCGGTCCTAAGAACTAATGTGGATGAGTATGTTTTACCTACTCTCACAGTTTCGGGCCTGTCTATCAGGAAATCAAATAGTCAATTACAGATAGAGTTGCCCAGATCAAGACCTCTGAGTTTCAATACCAGTTTGGACAGTACAATTCTATTAAAAACCGAGCTGTAATCAATAAACAACATTCAGACATAGATATTTTTCTTTTCAAGTTGTACTAAAGCAGCATGCAGAGCAAGTGAGATAGCATCATCTGCAGATCTATTGGAACAGTAGGCAAACTATAATGGGTCAAAAGTAGCAGGACTATTACATTTTATATATTACATAACCAATCTTTCTAGACACTTCATAATAACAGAGGTCAAAGCAACAGGTCAGTAATCATTAAGGCAAGAGACAGGTGTTTTCTTAGGTACAGGCACAATGGTGGTTTTCTTAAAACACAGTGGAACCACACACAATGACAGGGGCAGGTTAAAAATGTCAGTAAAAAACCTGAGATAGCTGAGTGTACCATGCCTTGAGGACATGGGAAGGGACACCGTCAGGGCCAGCAGCTTTAGGAGCCCTATAACCTTTTAAAAGTTTTACTCACATCAGCCTCTGTCACCTGCAGATCAACTTCATTGGGTGGGCACTGTGCTGTTGTCACTGGGTCCATGTTGTGAGCTTCAAAGTGGTCATAAAAGTTGTCAAGCTCATCCAAAAGAGAAGCAGAGGTGTTGATAGCCACACTGGGTTTAGATTTATAGTCCGTAATCACCTGCAGCCCCCTCCTCATGCGCCGTGAGTCAAACCCACTGTAGTCATTTTCCAGTTTGTCCCTATATTGTCTTTTAGCAGCTTTGATGGCTCTCCTTAAGTCATTTGTGGATATTTTGTAGCATTTCTTGTCCCCCGATTTAAAAGCAGTGGTACCCTCCCCCTACTGTCTTATCATTGCTGGAGGTCAGGCCCATCACTACTGTTTCATCAGCAAATGTAACAATGCTTGTTGGAGCTGCTTGTGGCCACACAGTCATATATACAATGAGTAGAGCAGGGGACTCAGGAAACAGCCTTGGGGGGCATATTCATGAATAATAATCCATTAATAATGCATCTGTTAGATGTAGGTGAGCCAAAGAACCAGCATTGACAGTACTATTAATGATTGTTGATGCTGGCTCTGTCTGTCTCTCAATTAAATCAAACATCCATAATTAATGTTATCTGCAACTGTGCTTATTCTGCTCTGCTAACATCACAGATTCACTAGACAACAAATATTTTCAAACATTTTGCTTTATTAGATTTTATTAGATTCTGATAGACAATGTCAAACTGAGCACAAAAATAAATTCAGATTTGTTGCATCACATAGGAATTTGGGGAAACATTGAAAAACTTTTATTGAATTTAACATGTTTAATCGCATAATGATGCAGAAACGTGTTAGTTCAACGGAGCTTAACATTTTTTACAGCTGATTTTCGTTTGTACTCAGCATCTGGTGCCTCTCATGTCAGTGTCCAACAATAGTCAGCCAGCATTGATGCATTCCAGTTGCTCTGATACCTCTTTTCCATTGTCCCAATGTCCTAGTGAAACCTTTCACCATGTTCGTCACTGACTGCACAAGATCAGCAAGGAAGAAGTCCAAGTGTGAATGCAGAAAATGAATTTTCAATGACATGTTGCACTTCATGGTTTTGTATGCTTTAAGCATGTTGTCAAGCAGCTCAATATAATTTGGTGCTCTGTAGTTGCCAAGAAAACCCAATAACATCCTTAAATGCCTTCCATGCTATTTTCTCTGGCCACACTAGCAGATCTTCTAAGTCCCTGTCATTGATGACCTGTCTGATTTTTGTACCAACAAAAATGCCTTCCTTAATCTTGGCGTCAGTTATTCTTGGAAACATCGGCCTCAAATAGTGAAATCCATCACCTTTTGTTCATTGCTTTCACAGAATTGTTCATCAATCCAAGTTTTATCTGAAGAGGAGGCAGAACTATCTTTGTTGGGTCGGCAAGTGGTTTATGCACCCCACTTTTCTGCCCTGGAATGAAATGCTTACATAGCAGCCAGTACTTTTTGATGTAATATGACCCTTTAGCACGGCTGTCCCATTCACAAAGGGAACAACAGTATTTTGTATATCGAGCTGCATTCCTAGTAGCAGTGCCAGTACTTTTGGATCACCACAGATGTTTCAGTCGTAATTGTTGTACTGTATGTGTTTCAACAATAGCTCCAGTTCCACGTTATTGTAGGTTTCTTTCATGTGTACTGCATAGCCAGTGGGTACTGAAGGGTGGACATTGTCATTGTGTAATAGGTCAGCTTTCAGGCTTAACTTTGACTAATCTATAAAAAGACACCATTGTTGTGGGTCATGCACACAACCCAAAGCCATATGTCCAGGCATACTTAAGACAACATTTACATAGCACCTACAGTGAGTGCATGCCCAGACACGCTTGGACTGACCAAAACAGCTTGCTTTGTGGGCAATATACTAGTAGACTTAATATGATGGGAAATCACAAAAATAGGTTATATTTATAAAACGGTATGTGATCGAAAATTTCTAAGGTGATTTTTGTGATCAGCAGCCCAAAATCCATAAAATGCACCCAAAAGTGTTCAGGACCAACTTTATTTGGCAAAATAAACATCCCAGATTATATCTATCTTTATTATAATTACCATATGACCAAGGAGGCCTCAAATGCCCAAACATCCAATAGTATTACTGGGCAGCTCAACTGCGGTCCATAATGTTTTCTTTTTCATCTGAAAGCCCACCTGCTTGGATGGATTTGGAATCCAGTTCTGTTTCTCCAAGCCTACCAATGCACTTGTATTTGTATTCAGCTGATCGCAGATACTTGAGAAAACATACAGACAACCCTGTTGTATTGAACATGATTAACATTTGGTTTGACATTTGTAAATATTTAAATTTTAACCCTTCCTGGTCACGCTTCAGTCCTATTTGGGGTAATGCCAACTTTAAACCAGGAAAAAGTGATCCAGGATTTCAAATGTGGGCTGAAAAAGGGTTAAGGAAAGTGCAAGATATGTACAGAGAAGATAAAGTACTTATGTCCTTTGCAGAAATATCAACCAAATATGACACCCCAAAGAATCATTTTTTCAGATGTATTCAACTTAAGAGCTTTATAGCTGCGTCTCAAAACCATTCATTAGAGATACCTGCTATGTCCTCAATAGAGGCAGCCATCATAGGACACTGTTATGATAAAGGTGTAATTTCATCTTTGTATGACTTGTTTGTATCTGGGTCTGATGAAACCTCAGAATCCAAACTGAGACTATGTAAGGAAGATATAGATGAGGACACATCCTTAGAAGACTGGAGTGAGACATGTAAGGCTGAGAGGCAGACAGTCAACAGTAGCCTGAAACTTACACAGCAAAATGGCTGATGCGTACACATAACTCCTGTTAAATTGCATAAGTTTAATGATAACAATCCTGATACCTGCACCAAGTGTAATGACGCAAGAGGGACACTGTACCACTGTTTACGGGGATGTGTGAAAGTGAAATCCTTTTGGCAGAATATTATCAATATGATTAATCAAATTTTATCAAAGAAATTACCACTGGATCATAAGCTTTTTATTCTGGGTATATATCTGACCAACTCACACTTACAAAGCTAAGAGTTAAGTTTTTAGACATGTATATTACAAGCTAAACCTGTAGTTGATCTTAATTGGAAAAACGTTGATGGGCGAAGAATTGGAATGTGGATTAAAGAAATGGCGTCAAAACATGTCAGTGGAAAACATAACATATTGTTAGACATAAGCAAAATATTTTTGATGATATCTGGTGACCTTCTATGTACTTCTTAAGACATGATGTTAATGTTGGTGACCTGCTTCAGCAGGAACAAGCTCTGAGGGAGTAAGGCGATATTATGATGTTGTGCACGAGCCTGCTATGTTTTCACCTTTACATGGTTTTTACCCTGTAGATGTCAGCAATCTCGTTAAAATGGTCTAGCATTTGTTACTCTATAAGGTGATCTAATTCTTACTTCATATATAATACTGTCTTCACAGTCAAGCCTTCAAAGCCGAGGTGCTGGATGGACGGCAAACTCCTGGAGGGCAGTGACGTCAAGCTTAGCTGCAAGTCCAGCGATGGTTCAGAGCCCATCAACTACAAATGGGAACGAGTGCTGGACAAGGGCAAGAGTCTGGGCAAACTGCCCAACCTGGCACTGATAGGTAAGGAGGACATTGCCAGCCCACTGCTTTACCTTGCACTACTGGAGTATTCAAAGACCTGCAAAAGTGGGTGCTATGATGATTCATTTTCATACAAGGGACTTTTATGCCATGCATTTATAAAGGGGAGGATTTTTCTGAATTCACAGAAATACTCATAACCACCCTTCATGTTCATACAGCTATATACAGTGAAGCTTAAGAGCTGCTCATTACAACTTAAAGACAACGTGGACTTTATATTTTACCTTATTAGCTGACTTCTCCAGTCATAGTATGCACCTAATTCAACAACTTCTGACAAAAAAGGAGGAGTTGAATAAAAATACAGAATTTGAAATGTTTGTTTGGCATAAGTAAATATTATCTGCAGGTCTGAGGTTTGTGTGTACTGAATGACCTCTGAGTATGGGGTTTTGTTTTTTTTAATGATTTCAGTATAGCACACAGCCTGGACGGACAGCACCTACTAATTGCTGCAAAATATTTGTTGGGCAGGGCCCTGAGGTACATCTCTACCCACATATTGTCTATTCCAATCCTTCTCTTTCATCATAACCATGCATAGTCGGCTCAAAATAGAGACAGAGATTGTTTATAGCAGGAAAACCTACTGGTTGGGGCAATTCACCCAGCTGTGCATTCTCTAAACAGGCGCATGCACCCAAAGGGGCTGTAAATGCACACCTCCCCATCTGAGTTTTCATCACAATACTCAACTGACATCAGTGATGGCACGTGCCCAGACAAAAACCTTCAAATTAATGACCTCCATGAAACAACACCTGTTCATTCTAATTAGTTTTCATTGGCTGATAACACACGGTGTCGGCAGCCATTATTTATGGGTTTGGTGAAAGGTAATATCCCATGGTTGTCATTGGTAGGGATGGCTGAATGTCCCGTGGGGCTATGAGGCTCCATCGCTCCTCCCGACAAACTCCTGCTACACTGTTTGAGTCCTTTTCTGTGTGATGACCCCTCCTCTTAAATCAACACCACAAGTCTCTATCTATCTCTCTCTCTCTCTCTCGCTCTCTCTGTCTCTCTGTCTGTCTCTCTGTCTCCCCCCTTTCCCTTTCTCTCTTTCCATAGCTTATTTGCTCTCCCTCCCCCTCTTGCTCTCTAGCTTTTGCAAAGGCCACAGTAAATATTACTGTTGACTTTCCCCCGACCCTTGAAGTGTGAAGCGTTGGGAGATGATAAACATAAAGGAATGTATGAACGGAATATGTTGTCTCCCAAACCGAGACTCCCACACAGCTGTTGTTTAACTGACCTCTCCTCATAGTCTAACTCTGGGTTATAATTGTGAAAAATTAACTCTCAGATCTGAAGAACCCAGAGATAGTGACATTGAGGAATCTGACCATGGACAGCACGGGCGTCTACAAGTGCACAGCCAGCAATGACGTTGGAGAGGAAAACTGCATCATCGAGGTCACCATGCAGCGTGAGTCGAGGAGGGATGGGGAATTCACCTCACAGCATGCACTTCACACCACACTGCCACACTGACTGATGGCTGTAGTTTCCAGTCGCAGCTGAAAATACATTTGCTCCTACCTCCCTTTCCCTTTCACCCCACCCCCCACCCTGCACCCCAGGACTCTATCACTAGGGACTGCACTAAACTTAAAACTGTGGGTCACCATTTCAGGTCCACCCACTACTTTTCAACATCACACTGATAGATTTCCAAAGAGGCCCAGGACTTTTAGGGTCAGTCAGTGTGGGGGCGAGGTGTAGGGGAAAATGACATCTACCAGCTGAGCAGAAAATAGTGGAGTAGCATTGTTAAAATGTATTTGGAGACTGCCTGGCATGCACATGGGATGGTAATGTTTGTGAAGCATGGCCCGCGGTCATTTGGAAACTTGGAAAGAATCTTGCGGGCACATGAAGTGCGTGTGTGTGTGTGTGTGTGTGTGTGTGTGTGTGTGTGTGTGTGTGTTATTAGCAACAACTTTCTTGCCCCATCACAATCTATGTCTGCAGTGTCTCTTTTGTTAACAGGTCCGTTTCTTGATTTAATGTGAATAGTGATGTGGATTAAACAAAGGATCAGTTTAAATTATATCCACAAGGGCAAATAGGAACTGGTCAGTCTACTTCATGGAGAGTGCAGGTGTTTTGAAGTTTTGCAGGCTGTGCAAAGTGACATTTTGCTTCTGTTGCTGTATGTCTCTCTCTGTCATTGTCTCAATCTCTTTTTTTCTCTTTTTCTCGCTACTCTCACTTATTCTGGCTTCCTCTCCCCCCTCTTCTGTCACAGATGTGAGGGATGTGGGCATGGTGGCAGGTGCTGTGGTGGGAATATCCCTCGGAGTTCTCATTGTCATTTTAATCATCTGGCTGGTCTTCCGGAAGAAGGAGAAGAAGAAGTATGAGGAGGAGGAGACTCCCAATGAGATCAGGTTGGTTTAGCCTCTCTTCTGCTCTGACAGTTTCACTTCGCTTTAAACATTCTACATTGTTTTAACTGTTTGACATCCAGAAAGAGAGGACATGTTTTATAACTGTGTGTGTGTGTGTGTGTGTGTGTGTGTGTGTGTGTGTGTGTGTGTATATATATACCACATTTAAGTGGGGCCCTTTTATCAGACCCCACAAGTAAAAGGGTCTATTTTAGGGTTAGGACTTGGTATTAGGGTTAATGTTAGAATTGGGGTTAGGTTAAGGTTAGGGTAAGAGTTAGGTGTGTGTGTGTGTGTGTGTGTGTGTGTGTGTGTGTGTGTGTGTGTGTGTGTGTGTGTGTGTGTGTGTGTCGGCAGCTGCTGGCCAATTCATTCCTGTTATTCAATGTGGACATTTCTGGTTTGCATATGATAAAATATTTTTCTGTTAGACATAGGTTGCACATTTTACTGCTGATTGAATATGCTTTGTACTTTGAGAGGATTTTCCAGGGGGTTGAATAATTAATGTTTCTGTCCGCCAATGACCAAATATAACGGCTTACAGATGTTACATTCTTTAAACAGTTGTTTCTAAAGCTACACACGTGTGCATTAAACCTCTTTTTGAATGTTCCCTCTGTTAGAACAACGTATGTCTCTAGCTTGCCCTTGTCATCGCTCGTCACCGTAGCTTGGTAGATAACGCCCTTCGTCTGGCATTTTCTTTCGAGGGGGCATGAGTCGTTCATACGGCAGCAGTTGCAGTTGGGGGAGTCCGATTGTGATGAAGTTGTCATTGATTTGTCATGATTTTTGTGTTGTGGGACAATATGATTTGTTGAATGTTAGGCATGCAGCTGTAACTAATTTTGAAATATCTTCCTCAGTTGATGGTCTGGGGTAAAGCACTTATCCAAAAGTTCAAAAAACTGTTTACCGATGTTTGTGGCCACAGTATCACTGTAGGGTGGGTTGTACCAGGTGATGTTTCATTTTCTACTACTTTTGTTGATTTTCTGGCTGTCAGTGTTTAATGGTGGGATGTATTTGAGCTTAAAATTGTAGCCGCTCTTTTGTAATGCATCTTGGTATGGGGGTGTAGCTTCATTGAAGATGAACTCATTAGATGATAATTTTGAGAGTCTTCTATTAATGCTTTCTGGGATATTCTTCAAGATGGAGGCTGGGTGGTTGCTTTCTCTATGGACATACTGCAGTGTGGTGTTGGGCCCAATGTACGGCTTGTATGTGCCGTTCCTAAGGTCCATTGAGATGTCCAGAAAGTCAATGTGTTTTTCTTTTGCTTCCATTGTGATTTTTAGCCTATTGTTTGAGAATATTTTGAAAATATTTTGCAAAATATTCTCAAAAAATACCGTGGCCACAACATTGGTAAGCAGTTTTTTGAACTTTTGGATAAGTGCTTTACTGAAAAATATTTTATCATTTGCAAACCAGAAATGTCCACATTGAATAACAAGAATGAATTGGCCAGCAGTTGCAGACATAGATACAAGCATCTATTTTGTAATTATAAATAAATCATGATAATAGACAAATACCAACCTCCCCTCCCCCACTGGACCATTAGCGAACACGTGTTTTTGAATTTTTGAATGTCGCACCTCTCCCTTCCCCATTGCACGTTGCGCACATGATGTGCATGACGAGGCAGTAAATGGTATGTTCTTTCCTGTGTAGCTTTATTGACAGCTGATGATTGCTTATGGCATGAAACAGGCTTGTATTGTCTCATAAAGAATTTACTTGACTCACTGGATTATATACACTACCGTTCAAAAGTTTGGGATCACCCAAACAATTTCGTGTTTTCCATGAAAAGTCACACTTATTCACCACCATATGTTGTGAAATGAATAGAAAATAGAGTCAAGACATTGACAAGGTTAGAAATAATGATTTGTATTTGAAATAAGATTTTTTTTTACATCAAACTTTGCTTTCGTCAAAGAATCCTCCATTTGCAGCAATTACAGCATTGCAGACCTTTGGCATTCTAGCTGTTAATTTGTTGAGGTAATCTGGAGAAATTGCACCCCACGCTTCCAGAAGCAGCTCCCACAAGTTGGATTGGTTGGATGGGCACTTCTTTGAGCAGATTGAGTTTCTGGAGCATCACATTTGTGGGGTCAATTAAACGCTCAAAATGGCCAGAAAAAGAGAACTTTCATCTGAAACTCGACAGTCTATTCTTGTTCTTAGAAATGAAGGCTATTCCATGCGAGAAATTGCTAAGAAATTGAAGATTTCCTACACCGGTGTGTACTACTCCCTTCAGAGGACAGCACAAACAGGCTCTAACAGGTACTATTTAATGAAGATGCCAGTTGGGGACCTGTGAGGCGTCTGTTTCTCAAACTAGAGACTCTAATGTACTTATCTTCTTGCTCAGTTGTGCAACGCGGCCTCCCACTTCTTTTTCTACTTTGGTTAGAGCCTGTTTGTGCTGTCCTCTGAAGGGAGTAGTACACACCGGTGTAGGAAATCTTCAATTTCTTAGCAATTTCTCGCATGGAATAGCCTTCATTTCTAAGAACAAGAATAGACTGTCGAGTTTCAGATGAAAGTTCTCTTTTTCTGGCCATTTTGAGCGTTTAATTGACCCCACAAATGTGATGCTCCAGAAACTCAATCTGCTCAAAGAAGTGCCCATCCAACCAATCCAACTTGTGGGAGCTGCTTCTGGAAGCGTGGGGTGCAATTTCTCCAGATTACCTCAACAAATTAACAGCTAGAATGCCAAAGGTCTGCAATGCTGTAATTGCTGCAAATGGAGGATTCTTTGACGAAAGCAAAGTTTGATGTAAAAAAAATCTTATTTCAAATACAAATCATTATTTCTAACCTTGTCAATGTCTTGACTCTATTTTCTATTCATTTCACAACATATGGTGGTGAATAAGTGTGACTTTTCATGGAAAACACAAAATTGTTTGGGTGATCCCAAACTTTTGAACGGTAGTGTATATATATATATATATATATATATATATATATATATATATATATATATATATATATATATATATATTATGTGTGTGTGTGTGTGTGTGTGTGTTTGTGAATATACATGTGTAACTGCGAATGTGTGTGTATATGTTTATCAAACAGGGACATAGGTACTGGGTTACAGCTGTGTGTTTACACACTCCTGGAAAACCACCTTGTGTACAGTGTATAGTATCTGGCTCCTGAGGGCAACTAATGAAACCTGTCAAAGCAACAACATTTTGTTGTGGCAGGGTAGACAGTGTAGTGTATTTACTGGCAGAACAATGAATAATCCAGTATGCTAAGGGACAGCTTGCAGTAAATAATGTAGGTCTGATGAGGTGTTTCTTGTTTTCATGCCATGTTCAGTCTGAACTCGTTCGGTGAAGAAGTGAAACTGAAGTAAGGCAAACTTCTGAACCGGGGTTGCAGTCATGGCTATAGATTTGAAGCCAACCCAAGAAGTCGAAAAAAAAATTTTTTAATTATTACAATTAATATTTTTTCAGAGGCATTACTCTGCTTCCTTAGGCACAATCAGGCAGGGTACAAGTTATTTCCGGTCCAAAGCATTCTCCTCCACTGACTCGTTGCATGGTACAGTGGGCTTCATCCGGTTTTGCAATGTGTTTGGGTGTGCACAAGTGTGTGTGTGTGTGTGTGTGTGTGTGTGTGTGTGTGTGTGTGTGTGTGTGTGTGTGTGTGTGTGTGTGTGTGTGAATTTGTTTATATCGCTGTTCTCCATTTTAACAAGTGACAATTTGTCAAAAAACAAATGCACATTTCTCACCAACTTAAACTTTGTGTGTGTGTGTGTTTTGAATCCATAGGGAGGATGCCGAAGCTCCCAAAGCCAAGCTGGTGAAGCCCAACTCCTTGTCTTCTTCCCGCTCTGGCAGCTCGCGCTCTGGAGCCTCGTCCACCCAGTCCATGGTGCATAACAGCGCCCAGCGTGGCCACCGCCCTCGTCCTCCTGCTGTGGCAGCCCTCAAGGAGAACGGTCAGCCCCCAGGCTTCCCCCAGCCCCCCCCGGCCTACTCCGCTGTGGTCCCACCCAAAACCCCGAGCCCCCCCACCACCCCCAAATTCAACTCCAGGAACATGTCTGGGCCCACACCACCCACCCTTATGGTCCCCGCCCAGACCAAAGCCTTTCAAACTGTGTAGAACTGAAAGCCCCCCTCTCCTTTCTGCAACCCCGTGAGACCCCCATTCACACCCAGTCCCCCAATTGCCCCTTCTGAAAGACTAAGACTCTTACATAAACAAACAAATGCAACTCGTAAAAAGGATGTAATTAAAAGAATCAATACTATAAGTCTAAAAGTACTTTTAATGAATGCATACTTAAAAAGGGAAAATAAGACATGCTTGCCCCCCCCCACTGAATTACATAAAACAACAAAACAAAAAAGAAACAAGACCCAAATGCGACGCTGTTCGTGTCTCTTGGCAAAAGGAAGAACATCCTTTCTGTGTTTCTTCTTTCGAATTTGGAAGGCGCAGGGAAATGCCGTGTGCAGCGAGGTGGAAGGAGCCGCCGAGCATAGCTTTTATTTATTTATCAAATCAAAGGGACAGGCATGCAGAGAAGGAGAGAGAGGAGAGAGAGAGAGAGAGAGAGAGAGAGAGAGAGAGAGAGAGAGAGAGAGAGAGAGAGAGAGAGAGAGAGAGAGAGAGAGAGAGAGAGAGAGAGAGAGAGAGAGAGAGAGAGAGAGAGAGAGAGAGAGAGAGAGAGAGAGAGAGAGAGAGAGAGAGAGAGAGAGAGAGAGAGAGAGAGAGAGAGAGAGAGAGAGAGAGAGAGAGAAAACACGGATACAGGGATGGCTGATGGCTGAATGGGAAAAAAAAGTTCCAAAGTCAGAGCCAGGCACCAATGGAGACATGGCACAGTGGAGGTTTTGCTGTTGTCAACAGACAAGAGGAAGGATAAAGTCCAGGTGGAAACAAGATGAGAGAGAGAGAGAGAGGGAGAGAGAGAGGCTGAGGAGGTTCCCTCCATTCGACTCCACCGTGCAGCCCTCTGCAGCCTCTGTGGCCTGCTCCGAAACCACAAAGGCCCTGTTGCCTCATGCAGGTTGGGCAGACGGTTCCCACCCATGTGAACAGACAGCATGAAATCATCTGGCCGGATGCTCTTAGTCTGTCGTGCTCTCAGAGAGAATCCACCACCAGACATAACAGTCCTCAGTCTGACTCAGTCCGCTCTCAGACATCTCATCTGCTCCATCGCTGATCTGGCAACCTTCAGTGAAGTCGCACTTATGGGATTGTTAATACAACCAACATGCTGTCTTGATCTATGGATGACCTTTTCTCATTCTAAATAGTCTCCCTGAATGAATAAATAAAATAGTATGTATTAGGTTTAGGCAGTCACAATGTTAGATATAGAGGATACCTATTCATTAGACCAGCAGGACTTCTTTTTTTTCTGTTTCTCTTCTCTCTGAACACGTTGTAAAGGATTACAGACAGCCATATGTTCGGTCATCCATTTGAAGAAGTGCCACTAATTCCCCCCGAGTGGGTTATTGTTTTTCCACTCCTTTACTAACCTGCTACTTTTCTGAAATACTATACCAAAACCAAAATCAGTAGTAGGAACACCATGAATGTGTGTTGAGCAAAGATGATTGGTCTTAGCGTTTTTCAGCTCCTTGTACGGTACTGGGTGGATGTTTCAGATTAGGCACAAAGACTTGACCTTGAAGTTCACTTTCATAATTATATATCTGGCTGAGCGGAGGAGGAAGTGTGAATTCTGCAGACTTCAGTCATGCAAGTGAGCGTGTTGCATTGCCGTCGGTACCCCCCGGATCCATAACAATGGAGCGGTACTCGATGGCTGTCTCACTGACTCACCACGTCCCACTCGGTCACTGGTCAGGTCGTGCTACCAGTCAGCCCCCCCCCTTTTGTGGTATCCTCAGGCAGACCCAGTGCAGTTTGATTGAAAGTCACTGAAAAAAAAAAGGACAAGTAGGCCATCTAGTGTGCCTTTGCAATCCCCTCTCCCCTTTGATGGTTTCTTTCTCTGTCCTTATCTTTGACGCAACAGTGGTTAAGTCTCTGTTCACATCCAGCTTTGAGGGTCAACAGCGGCGAATAGCGAGAAATACAACCCCACAAGCCGAGCAAGTAATATCCCATGCAGACTAGGAAGCACCAAGCAGACAGAGTACATGATCCTTGTCAAGAACAATCCCATGCCACGGGGAAGATGTACATTCTGTAATCATAATGTTGTTTTATAATGTACTTTACAAACAAATAGATATACGCACATGATGTCATTCCAGTTGGCAGGTAATGAAGGTTATGCGAAGGAGGACAGTATACAGGAAGGGAAGAAAAACACCTTTTTCACCTGAGAACAGTTGTTTGTATCAGAATAGGAAAATGTTTGTGTGCATATGCACGCATGCATTAGTGCATGCGGCTGTGTGTGTATGTATGCACGCGTGTGCAGGTTTGTGTGTGTGTGTGTGTGTGTGTGTGTGTGTGTGTGTGTGTGTGTTTGTGTGGCTGTTTGCCTGTTAATTCAGTATAAGCCCTTGGGCTACACCCACACATTCTCATGTTAGTCATTCAAGGAAGCATGAAGGATCCAGCCAGGCATAACGTCTATCCAGAATGATAAGACTGCAGACTGGAAATGTTTTTTTTAGTTCTTAGTCGTATATATTTCCATTTAATTCAGCTTCACAGGCACATGTTTTGTGACCAACACCTCCATAATTTATAACTGTCTTTAGTCCTGCGGCCACTTGTATGCTTGATGTTTGTTCTTGCTGTCTCCTAGTATAGCGATGCACTAGGCCCTGCATGCATGGATGGTATCTCATGGCACACATACACACACACACACACACACACACACACACATTCACACATGTACATACAGCACACATAAATGCATATAAATATATAGGTAGGAGCTACATACACACACACACCAGATAATTACAGTATAAAGCCCAGACAGCCATACTTGTTATTTTTTATTTCAGATCAGTGTGATGGATAGAATGTCTGGATGTATTAAGACTGACTGATGGTGCAAGCACACTCAATGTAGCTCAGAAAGGGACACTGTACCCAGCATCACCAACACACACACACACACACACACACACACACACACACACACACATACACATCTGCTGCATGCTTCAGAACAAAAGAAGATGCATACAAACCATTTCTCTACTCTGTCTCTCTCCATCTGTTGTGAACATACTTTTGCAAACAACCACAAGCACACACACTCAGAGAGATAAACACTGCTGTGCATTTTAATATTCTGGAGAGCATATGCTTCAACACTGTTTTCACCCGAATCTACAGAGTCGTGCTGGGAAGTGGGAGAGGGAGATGTATAACAGGATTGATATTGAGCCAGAGCTGTAGGCTCTGGCCATTGAAATTCCTCCCCACTACTTATAAAAGAAGCATGGCAGAGGATGGGATGCTAGTCTTTCAGCTGTTAAATTCCTCCAAGCTTTCTGATTTTCTGTCCAGCAGTTGGAGGGTCTCAGGTGGCAAATCGCCCTGTTTGTGAGCCCTTGTGATGCACCACGCCTCTCATCTGTGCAGCTTTGTGGACCGACCAACCCGCTCACTTTCCAGCCAATGAATTTTTTAAAGGCTTTTGTCTGCAAAAGCAAAGGTTCGGAGGAGTCAAATCTCACGCACCTCAGAGTCCCTGCAGCACAGCCAGTCCCATCCTCTCTCCAGCAGCAGCCACTACACACTATGTCACAGTTATGAACACAGACACGCAGTCAGAGACAAACCATGCATCACACGGTTTATCTTGTGTTTTATTATAAGAACATGAACTACCACATGTAGCTACCACATTTTTGCCTTCTCTACCAAGCAGTTTTATTTCCAGTGAAAAAGCTGTCCAGCATGACAAAGTGAGGCTCAGCCATTGTGGTACGGGAGAAGGTGAAGCATTGTGACAGTGAGGGAGAGAAGAAGCAGAGCCGGACGGAGGTCAGCCTGAAGGAGGAGGAGCAAGAGGAGCTGCATGTCATAGGAGTCTGAGCAGACGAGCGGGAATGCTTTGCTTTGATGTAACATAACTACTTGGCTATAGAAGAAAAAATCGTACAGCTGTAAATATAGTCACAGAACATTTTATCAAACGTTCTTTTTCTTTTCCTTTTGTTTTTTTTTTTGGCTTCATGATCTGTGTGACTTTTCACTTTCTCGTGCGCCGCACTCATCGCCAGTCTGAGTGGTATCTGGGTTGTTGGCTGGTTCTCTGACCGTGTTGTCTGGATGGCAACAGCTCAGCATGGCATCATAAAAGGGATATTAAATACACTTTTTTTTCCCTTTACACTCGTTTCTTATTCTGCGGTGGCTTCTCTTTGGTTTTGTAAGGCGGTAAAGGTGTGTGTGTGTGTGTTTTTGTTTTTTTGTTTTTTTTTTGTTCAAAACAATCCATGTAAATATCACAAGTAAAAAAATGTATATTTTTACGACTTCTGAGTTATTACTATTTCATTTGCAAATAAAATATTCAATGACAACTTACTTGATGTGATGGTATCTTGATTTAAATCATTTCCATCTGCGAGGTTCATAGAAAAAAATAAAAATGAGGCTGCATTACATGGGTCATTTAACAAATAAAGATTGTAGTGATATAATCACAGCATAACATAAGCACAAAGTCATCTCTAAAGACCCACGAGCCAAACAGTGCAAATGTGATTATTGCAGATGTCAGACTTGAAGGGATGGACTCTGGAAATATGTGCTGTGAAAAAAGTGCCCATCCCCTTCTTCATTCTCTCTTCTGCATGTTTGTCACTTCTTTCAAATTCATTTCAGTTTTGTTGTGATGTCATCATTATTTATTGATTGGTCTGAGGGGAAAAATGACCCTGAATGCAACAATAGTGATGAATATGGGAATCATAGAAGTAGTAATAATGATGATATGAATAACAGTAATATTTGGGTGTAACTCTGTTGACCATTCAGTTGCAGCAGAAGCTTGAAGGATGCTAACTTCTGACAGCCCTGATCATAAGGAATGCAATACGTGACATGATTTGGTCTCCCGCTGTTGACCAAGCCATGTTGATTCGTTGCTGGCCATCTTTTAGCATTCACCACCAATGCCTTAAGTATTCAGCAAAAATATGGAGACCACCCCTCTGTGATGTACTTCTCAGTGAATTACATAGGACCAAGGATCCCCCTGCATATGCCCTCTCTCTTAACAAGGTCAGAAATATCTATTGACCTGTCAGCCATTTATTGAGTGACATTCATCTCTTTCCGCTCAAAAGTTCCTCTCACGTTGACAGTCTATTGAACCGCCAAGATAGAGTGGCTATGTTAACCCTGGTTAAAGGGATGGGGTGTGACTTAATCTCCACTTCAGGAAAGCACAGACAGGCATGACAGGAAGTCGCCAGAAACATGATCTGCGGCAGTAGAGGTTACATCTGGAGTAAATGCACATAAGCTGCACAATCTAATATCGCCGTGTTGGTGTTTGTTCCGATGATGTCATAGTTAATGTTGCTCCAGGACCATCATTGCAACTGACCAATCACATTGTTGTCATGTCGTGCCTTTGCGACATGGGGGGAAAGATGGGAAAAATACCAAAATCATTCTAACATAGGCACAACATCAGCCTTACCCTAACCTTAACCTAACACTTACCTTACCCCAACCTAACCTAACACTTACCTTACCCTAACACTTACCTTACCCCAACCTAACCTAACACTTACCTTACCCTAGCCTTAACCTAACACTTACCTACCTTAACCTTAACCTAACACTTACCTTACCCTAACCTTACCCTAAGACTTACCTTACCCCAACCTAACCAAACACTTACCTTAAGCTAGCCTTAACCTAACATTTACCTTACCCTAACCTTAACCTAACACTTACCTTAACCTAACACTTACCTTACCCCAACCTAACCTAACATTTGCCTTACCCTAGCCTTAACCTAACACTTACCTTACCCCAACCTAACCTAACATTTGCCTTACCCTAGCCTTAACCTAACACTTACCTTACCCTAACCTTAACCTAACACTTACCTTACCCTAACCTTAACCTAACACTTACCTTACCCTAACCTTAACCGATAGCTAACCTTAACCTAACCCACAATAACCATCAACTAATCCCACAACCATATTTTTCCCCGAGTCACAAAGGCATGATAGCCCAACAACGTGATTAGTCAGTTGCAATGATGGTCCTGGAAGAACATTAATAATGATGTCATAGGAACATTACCTAGCTGCGCAAGTTATATGAGCGATAGTACAATTATTGGGTTGTTTGCCAAAATCTGGTTGCTGAGGAGCAGGATGCTTTACTAAATATATATCTTATCAGCATTGCTCCACGTGGGAATTTAGCAATATCGCATATTCAAGGCCAGATCACATTTCTTTGTTCTCCCCTCCATGCTTCTGTGCACATTGTTCCACATGATTAGCCATGTGTGATGACACAGGCTCCCAGCCCTCCTACTAACAGGCACATACATACACACTCACATTCACAGACCCACACACATTCACACAACCCAATGCATACATAATCACGAGGACACTTTGAATACAAATGGATGTGAAAAACGAGTTTGAAAAAGCAATAAAGTAAAATTTGGTGAGAGAGATTGCCAAATTTGTTGCACACATTTATGGAGGCCTTGCTGTTGGATAGCAATTAATTTACTCATATAATGTGTTTAATTGTGAGCCACCACAGAAAATGCATACTTACCCTGACTGGCCCAAATAGGACTATGATCAAGATTTGTCATCGCTCAGATAAGAAATCTTCGTTTGCTGTGAGCAAGTTTTATCCCTCTTAATTAATACAGAATTGAATTTTGCTCTCAGTCTCTCCGTAATCTGGAAAGTATATGTTTGTAGATTACCACAGAGAGCTTTCATAATTGAAGAATGGATTAATCACTTATATAGTTGCACCCTCTGGTGTTGATTGGGGAAAGCTCTGTTATCTGATCAGCTGTGATGTGCTGTTGAGCCCTTCCTGCATTGGCAGAATTACATCACAAAGTATGATTAACCACTATCAGTTCATCACTAATCTCCAGTCTGTACTCGGGGTGAAGGGTGCTTCAATGAGATTGACTGAACATTTTTTGTAATGGTTCTTTTAATCTGCTCTGGGGTATATTATCACTTTCCTGGACTCTGTTTCATATGGGTTCCCTAAAAGGTACTTTAGGAGTTCCATGTCAATGAGACTGGAGGAAAGTGACCCTCTCAGTGAGGCCAAAACTGTGCACACTTATGGTAATGTAAACATTCTGTAGACAATTATGTTGCTTTAAAGTTGTGGTTCACAGTCGGGTACTCAGGTATAACACATGTACTGCTGGTTTTCTATTCTACCAGGTGATGCATTATAACAGGTGAATGTAATAAACCATCTGACAGAATAGTAAACTCGCAGTATTGGTTATACCTAAGAATCTGACTGAGAACCGCGGGTTAAAAGAATTTGGATAAATTATAGCTAACGCGCCATCTAGTGGTACTTATGAATAATTGCAGTAGTATAGAGAACGGGGGCGTTTGATAGGGGAGTGAGGCCCACGTTAACCATTCACAAAGCTGTGCTGGTAATGTATTGAATGTCATAACCCTGATTTGAGAGGTTTTTGAAACTGGTATCATGTTCGATATGTCTGATTGTCAGCAGTTAATTATATTTTGTTTTAATAATTATATAAAAACAACTGCAGATCATTGTTCACTGTCTTGTGCTGATGTTAATGGTGACTTTAGCTGATCCCATATTTGTAGTGAGAGAGGGGTATTTTGTTAATGTGCTGTGTTGGGGGGGCAGTTTTCTCATGATATCATCATCTATGTGTGTGCCCCACATTAAAGGTAAATTACATTTTCTCATGAAATGCAGTGTAGAATATCTAATATATTTAGATTAATACGTTTTGCAATTAAGAGATAAATTCCATTATCGACATGTCATTTTTCTCAATTTGAACAGATAGTTTCCAGTTATTACGTGCTGTCCATGTTTATTAGGGTTCTCGTTCTCCGGTTAGAATGAAAATGAGGGTAAGTGGTGATGGACTACTGTGTTACTGACAAAATACTCATATACTTGGATAATACAGTAGATTTTCAATTGTCCCTATGAGTCATCTTGCTGGCTGATGAAGACTGCACTATGACCCACATCTAAAGTGCATTTCACTCTCTGAAGACCACCCTAATTACAGTGCTGCCATCAAATCAAATGGAGGGGTTAATAGCATGCTATTTTTATGCATGCTCATTCACTGCTATAATTGTCTTTTAGAACTAGAGTTGTCTTTGCGTTTGTGAATTATGTAGGAATTATTCATTGGTAGAGGCTAAATTGCAAGCTAAATACCTATTACGGTTTTACCTGATTTCCCTTATTATGATGAATACAGCTGTGACAGCTCTTATAAATACAAGAATCACTATATAACATGACTGATTTTTGTTGTTGTTATGAAACTGTGGGTACAGTGTTGTTGGAACAACTCATGGAAATGGAAAGCTCCCCTTCGGTTTTTCGACGATTAACAAATTACAGCTTGTACAAAGTACTGCTGCTAGGACATTAACCAAGACCAGAAGATCAGATCATATTATTGATCATATTACCCCTGTTCTTATCTCATTACATTGGCTCCCTGTACATGCTAGATCTGACTTCCAGACTCTACTTTTACCTTATAAAATAGCACACAGACTGGCACCATCCTCCTTATCCTGTCTATCTCTCCTCATGTACCTGTGAGGGCCATACGATGCCAAAGTGCCGGTCTGCTGACTCCTCCAGAAGTAGATAAGACATGGGTGGGTGGCGGAGCGTTCTCTCACCGAGCCCATCTGCACATCAGACAGGCTGGTCAGTCTTCTCATTCAGACGTAAACTCAAAATCCTTCTATCAGCCATCAGCCTCACTTAAACCACCATTATCCAGCTTGTATTCAGTTTTATGGCTACGTATATGTACTTAATGTCACACATTTTTGTATGTGTGTATTCATCTTTATCGAGGTACGAATGTACAGGAGTTTTATGTGCATATTGTGTATTGTTGTAATTTAGTTCATTTTTTACATATTTTCAAATATCGCAAATATCTTTTATAAAGTTTTAAGTGTAGTTTATCTCACTTTTATAAATGGTTTCTAATGTTGGACATTATTGTTGTATTATGTGTAGAGCCCTGTGAGACATACTTTGTGATACTGGGCTATAATAAACTTTGACTTGACTTTTCATTAAGCTTCTTTATGTTTGCGTGGCCTTTTGGTGCCAGCTCCAAAAACCAACAACAAAAAAAAAACACCCAACCTGTTAATTTATCCAGTATTGATTATCAAAATACTAATAAACTACTAAATTATGAAACAATAAACTTTGCTTTGTTTTATTGGGATGGGGGTACACGAATGCCAATTTATTTAACTTGAATAGTAATTCTAAATGTAACTTGTAACTGTAAATGAACTAAATAACAAAAATTCTGATGAGGCCAAAACATAAAAGTTAAATGAGACCATGCCCAATGTTAAGGTTTTGTTTTATATCCTTGTCATCCGGATGAGCTGTTTGTTCAACCTGACGCTCCTCATATAATTCCATTATAATTATCTTATCCTCTTTCAGTGTTGTATTCTGTAAATTGTGTAAACACAAAATCCATTGCACGTTGTCCATCTTGAGAGAGAGCTCCCTCCTCTGTTGCTCTCCATGAGGTTTCTTCCTATTTTTTGTCCCTGTTAAAGGTTTTTGTTTTGTTTTTTAGGGAGTTGTTCCTTATCCAATGCCAAGGTCTGGTCTGTTCAGGGTCCCCACCTGCCGCCCAATGACTGCTGGGATAGGCTTCAGCATCCCTGCGACCCTGAGAGCAGGATAAGCAGTTTGGATAATGGATGGTGATATTGGGCTATATAAATAAAATAGACTTGACTTGACTTGACTTGTATGCTATCTCACAAGCATACAAATGTGGTTTCATATCCATATGCTCTCATATGGATATGAAACCATACTTTATCATCCAAACGACTTCCATCTTTTTCATGTCATGTCATGTCTTAACATTTGGTATACTCCCCTTGTTATAAGGGTCAAAAATGGCCCACCTTCACTAAATCCATAAAATAGAGCCACTTAATTTAATTTTAAACCCCAAATCTATTTTTCATGAAGAAACAACCTGTCATTCATCACAAACTTTGTGACTATCTGGGTTTTCCCTCTTCACAGTGCAGAAAGACTGCATTTAATCGGTGCACACCACTCGTTTTTATTAAAATACACCTGTCATAATTGTTTTCTTTGCTAAACTAGAGGTTTAGTATTATTAGTATTAGTATTATTGCTTAAAAGGATGCAAGTTAAATTACAGTGAAGTTATAGCTACCCTGATGCAGTTATAATCTGTATAAGGAAAACACAGCAGAAAAATGAGGAGGACAAACATTCATTTAGTAATAAAAACCGAGCTATGGAAATATCTTATTGATAGAATAGAGCGGTAATGTCTTATTTCTTTAAATCCAGATTTGGCAGATGCTAGCCTGATTGTGTCCAAGTCACTTGAAGAAATGTAGTGAATTACATAATCAGTAACCACCACGCTGTTCAGTAAAGTAACTGAGCAAGGACCGTAGCCTCGAAAAAAGAAACAAGAAGGTGGGAGTGAAAATTAACAGGGCATTCTGTCTATCCATTGGTACATCACAGGGCAAGAAAGCTGGTGTTATACTGAATGCATGTCATCTGCCTGAATATGTGTGGAGGGTTTGACCCCATTGTGTCATTCATTCTTCAGGGGATTAAACATGTTGCCTTCTCTGTGCTTCACCAGAATTTGTAGAAAAGAAATGAGACGTCAACATAGGCTTCCCTTATTGATGATAGCTCCACAATAGTAAGCGACATACATTTCTGTTTTATGTCCCCTCATTTGCTATAGAGGTGGTGAGCGATGATGTACATCATAGCTGGCCTGGTAAAGGATCCTCTGAGCCCACCTCCCATCAGCACAGACCGCTGCTCTGGATTTGATTCTACATGTATCATCATCCTTATCATCAGTGGTCCAATAAGTGTTGCTTTTGTTTAAAAAGAGAAAAAAGCATGAATGAGAGAAAGACACTTTATTTTGCCATTGAACAAGGTTACAATGAATTTGTCTTCTGCATTTAACCCACCCTTTTGTTTAGCAGCAGTGAGCAGCTGCACCGCCCGGGGACCAACTCCAGTTCTTCTTTCCATTGCCTTGCTCAGGGGCACAGACAGGAGTATTAACCCTAACATGCATGTCTTTTTGATGGTGGGAAGAAACTGGAGCACCTGGAGGAAACCCACGTAGACATGGGGAGAACATGCAAACTCCACACAGAAAGGACTTGGCACAGCTTAGGGTTCAAACCCAGGACCTTCTTGCTGTGAGGCAACAGTGCTAACCACTGGACCACTGTACCACACCAATCAATGGATAAGTGGAAAGAGAGAAATTTATTTTCTACAGAGTTTATAGCAGCTAAACGTCAATGAAAATGTTATATAATCCATTACCTGATACTTTGTAAATGAGAATTGCCTTTGCGTTGATTGGTTTATGTATTTATTTAATTCAGTTTGTATGTTTCTGTTTGTGTGCATTCGGTTTTCTCTACTTGTGAATATGGGTGAAACGTCTCACCATCGTCATTGTGGTGGTGGGGTCGGGGACGGAGGGCGCAGGGCCTTTTTATTTACACTGTAAAACAACGTCTGATTAAATGTACCATTGAAAAGGAAAAGAACTGCATTGAAAGATTAACGTATGAGTGAAAATGAAGATATATTTAAGATTGCAGTTGAAAACATAACAAAAGATGTTCCAAAAAAAAAAGATTGACCAGTCTCAGCCCCTCCTTTCCCATGCCTCCCTGCCTCTCTGCAAATGGGAGCCCCATCTCATGGGCCTCCTGCCCTCATCTGAACCCTGTAGTACAGATGTGATGCACACCTTCTGCTACATGGGTTCAGCAACATGCTGTGGTAACACTTAACTTCCAATCACTGAAAACAGTGATTAACAGATGAGTAATAAGGAACTTAAGAGCTCTTGCAACACACCTGTAACATTCGCAGATGGCTTAAAAACATGAATAACTGCTTTATTAAAATGTCTTGGAATGTAATCTCTTCCTAATAGCACTTACAGACTAGCCCGTCCACAAGATGTGCCTCACCTGGACCATTTAGGACAGTGGCGCCCAACCCTGCTCCTGGAGAGCTACCACCCTGCTCCTGGAGAGCTACCTCCTGCCGGTTTTCACTCCAACTCGAATTTATCACACCTGATTCTACTAATTACCTACTGACCAAGACCTTGATTAATTGAATCAGATGTGTTAAATCAGGGTTGGAGTGAAAACCGGCAGGAGGGTAGCTCTCCAGGAGCAGGATTGGGCACCACTGACTCAGGACCTCGTGTCTACGTGTAACCTTCAGGCTTCTAAAGGCAGCGTCGACTATTATGTAAAAATTACAAGACAGTTATTTCTATTTCTAAGCCATCACCAATATCAACAATTATGTTGTAAGAGTGTATATGTATCCTTTTCCTCTGTTATTGATCAGTAGTGACAGCATGCTTTTTTCTCTTAAAAAAAAAGGCGGCACAGTGGTTAGCACTGTTGCCTCACAGCAAGAAGGTCCTGGGTTTGAACCCCAAGCCATCTCAGTTGCTTTCTGTGTGGAGTTTGCATGTTCTCCCCATGTCTGCCTGGGTTTCCTCCGGGTGCTCCGGTTTCCTCCCACCATCAAAAAGACATGCATGTTAGGGTTAATACTCCTTTCTGTGCCCCTGAGCAAGGCAATGGAAAGAAGAACTGGAGTTGGTCCCCGGGTGCTGCAGCTGCCCACTGCTCCTATAGGATGGGTTAAATGCAGAGAACACATTCATTGTAACCTCTACAATGACAGAATAAAGTGTCTTTCCTTCTTTCTTCTTCTTTCAGAACAGGTGACTGTGGTTTCAGGCCCCCGGGAGATTATGGTCGTTTTTTGGCAATCAAATGTTGTAGAAAGTAAAACTGATATCCCTCGCAGTCTTCTGGGACGTCATCTGATATGCAGAGGTTAGCTCTGGAGAGATACATCTATCCCCAACATCAGCTTAATCTCCCCCCCAGTTCATTTCCAAAAGTCTAGGTAGTTTTGGACGGTGCCAGAGGAGGCGTGTGTGTGTGTGTGTGTGTGTGTGTGTGTGTGTGTGTGTGTGTGTGTGTGTGTGTGTGTGTGTGTGTGTGTGTGTGTGTGTGTGTGTGTGTGTGTGTGTGTTTAACACGTGCTCCACTTTCCCCGGCGAGGATGGGAGCGCCCCTGCAGCTCACGCCAAGTTAACGACAGGGTTTGGTGCGGCCGACAGGAGAGGACTCCCCTCCTCCAGTGAGTCCCAGCGAAGTGATAAGCGGTTTCGTGCCTGGCAGCGCGACACCATGGCCTGCGGTCACCTCGTCCCTCAGCTGAGGCTGGACGACGTGTCCCCGGACGGTTTGCTGAGGAGCGCGTCCCTCCGTCCCGTCCATCGCGGACACAAGCCCGCGTCCCCCAGCAGCCACCGAGCACGGCACAAGTAAGCGCATAGCGGACGCTCCGCCCGCCCCTCACCCCGCTCCTCCTCCGGGTTTAGGCTTACGTTACACCGCTTTCTTTCTGCACACTGGCACCTGTGTTCAGACGAGTACCCCACAAGCCAGCCAACCTGTAGCCCGCCGGCTATTTCACTGTGTGTGTATTCTTTCTGCGTGCTCTTCCTCGTGCCGTCGGGTGCACGTGTTTTGCTGGCGGTATTTTGGCATTTTAAAGCCCGCGTGAGATGTCAGGTAACATCAACTCTCAGCCAGTCTAATGTACAGCAGCATGCGATGCGCTGCTTCCTTTATTCTAAATGCAGTGGCTTGGAAAAGTTAGTTTTCTCGCTGAAGTACAACAATAAAACAGACTATTTATGCTAGCCTGACAAAATATGCATGTATAGTATCACTAAATTCACTATGATTTAATAATATAGTTAGTACTCGTAAACTACAGCCTATTGGTATAGGTAGCATTGTTATATCAGTGGTATAGTATAGGAGTATAGTATTTAGGTATACTAGTTCTCGTTTACTAGTATAATTCATTTGTGTGATTATAAACTACATATAAGAATTATAATTATATGAGTATAATCGATTAGTCTACATTTGTAGTATGTATTTTTATCTGCTTCAACATTGCTAATACATATCGAAGTTCCCTTTGGCAAAGTAAAGCTATTCTATTCTATTCTATGTAGTGGTGGGAGGGAAGAGGAAATCCTCTCTCTATATGAATGTTAAATGAATTGGTATACAATAAGTTTTAAGATATTTTAACTAAATCTTGCAGTAATTCTGGACCATGAAGTGTTTAATTGAGACTATTACTATGTACAGTGGTCAATACAAGGTCTAGACAAAGATATAGACTATGTTAGTTATACAGCACACCAATGATTTTAACAGAGCCTTCTATGTAGGACAAAAAACTTTTGCTTTAAACACGTTTTTATTTTATTTTTTCCCCCTCTGAAAATCCAGTGCATTTATCATTTTCCTCTTCAGTCTGATTCACCTGCTACAGATTGAAAAGGTTTTAAAATTGTGACTGAAAATTTGAAGTTATTAATCCTTGCGAGAAAATGAAGACGCTTGACTATTCCCAGACGGTCCAGCATGGTTGCAGCATGCAAAATAATGTGCTGGGACGGACATGTGGTGGACTCTGCCTGCTAAATAGCAGGGCCATGAGAGTTGTTAACTGGGCAATTTGGGTCTAAATTGGTCATTGTCTAAAATGAAAAGTGGTTGTTAGCAGCTGCAGTGGTCCAGTGATTAGGCATCCTTCTCTGCCTTTGATGACATGAATCTGTCCTGTGATCCTCTGGGTAATGGCGTGGCCTGCCAACTGTGTCAGGGCCAGATTACACAGCTCACTGACGGTGTTACAACACCAAGGGGCATCTGTCTAATGACGTGGCTACTGAAGAAGACTGCTAGACCGTTAAGAAAAACTTTTTCTGCCTTAGTTATCATGTTTAACTAAACGAGAAAATGATGCTTAAATTCAAATGACGGCTTCTTACTGAAGGAGCAGCCTAGTTGTAATAGCATAGCAGCCCCTGAGAAACTATCTCGGTCCTTTCATCTCTAGTGCTCTTATCTCCCCGTCCTCCTCTCATGGCACTAGCATACATTTGAATGTACAGTATATTTGAGCATACATCTCACTTTGCTTCCTATACATAGGAAAAATACTTATCTTCATTACTTCAAAATTCCTTAAGGAATATCTTTGAACATATCATGGATTGTAGCTCATTTCAGTAGAACACCACATAGCACTAATTTTAACGAGAAAAAGCAGGGTTAAATTATACGTACAATATACAGCAAGGACCAATTTCCATTAAGCAACCTTTTGTTGTTGACCTTCCCCTGGAGTTATTGTATTTGTCCGGACGTCTTATTTTGTTGCCATATGTTTAATAGCCTCTAAAAGTACAAGGCTGAACCTGCCATCGAAATGCAGTCTTAGCAAGTATGTTTATTATATCAATGGGGGTTGAAGGACAGTGTGAAGGGTGGCTGTTACATGTCAGGTGTTCACGCTTCTCTCTACTGAGATGCTCATAAGTCTTTAAATGCAAGTTATTGTATTTAGAAATCACGTCAGGACACAGCGCTGTCGCTCGACACAACCTCTCCGTGGCATTCTTTATTTAGACTGACACAGCATCACAGGCAGACCCGATCAAACAACCCAGAGCCCGCAGGCATCACCAAACGATCCCAGCACAATAGAACAGCACCAAATCAAATGCAGCACTGTCGATGTGTGCAGACATAACATCCCCCCCCCCGGCAGGATTTCAAACATGAAAGGTTGACACAAAGTCCTCTAGGTGGCCAGGGCATAAACGTGTGCGAACAGGTCGCGGGGCGGCCTGAGGCTGGGCAGGCCGAGGTGGGGAAGGAGAAGGCAGGGGAAGCTGAGGCCCAGGAATGTCTGGGGCCCGTGTAGGAGCTGCATGAAGCCCCGGGGAATCCCGCCATACTGGGGGAATGGCTAAGGTTGTGTCACCAGCTGTGTGTGGCGGAGCTGACACCTTCAGTAGACGACTGGAGTGCCACCAAGTGCCATCGCTGAGGAGGTAAGTGGCTGGGCCCAGCTGACGGGTGACTTGGAGAGGAGAGGACCAGTATGAAGCCATTTTATTGTCCCTGTGGGGCCTGCGGACCCTGACCCAGTCTGACACATTGATGTCTGGCACCCTGGTTCGTTTTGACTGGTCAAACCGTTGCTTCATCCGCGTCTGCTGACGAGTGACTGAGGCTCTGACCCCAGAGGGAGGTGCCTGGGGTGTGGAGGGGCGGAGCCTGTCAAGGGGCATGCACAGTTCCCGGCCTAGAATGAGAGAGGCTGGGGAGACGCCTGTGGTCGAGTGCTGTGTGGCCCGATAGTGCAGCAGAGTGTGACGGATGGCCTGTGTGAAAGAGCACCCTTGGGCCATGTGTGCTCTGAGGCCGTTCTTCAGTGACTGGTGAAAACGTTCAACGCCGCCATTGGCCTGGGGGTGGTAGTACGCAGTGCGTATATGACGGATGCCCTTGCTTTCGAGATAAGCAGCAAACTCAGCAGAGACCAGCTGAGGCCCGTTGTCAGTGATGATGGTCTTTGGGAGGCCCCAGCGAGAGAAAAGAGAGTCCAGGAAGTCGATGATGATATGTGAGGTCACAGTGCCGGAAGTGGTGAGTTCAGGCCATTTTGAGTGTAGATCGTAGACGACCACCATGAAGCGTTGGTGGTGGGGAACTCCATGGATCTCACCACAAATGTCCAACTGCAGGTGTTCCCAGGGCTGAGAGGGCCAGGCGAGAGGTTGCAGGGGTGGGGGAGCCTGGTGGCCAGTCTTGCCACTCACAAGGCAGGCAGAACAGTCCTTCACCAGAGCCTCAATATCTCTGTCTATCCCCGGCCACCACACCAGGTCTCGGCAGCGCTGTTTCAGTTTTACAATGCCCAGGTGGCCTTCATGCGCCATATTCAAAACACGTGCACGGAGAGCAGCTGGGACCACTGTGCAAAACCCACGTGCCACGCAGGTGTCGTTCCAGCAGGAGAGCTCCTGTCTGACTCGGGCGAACGCAGCCAGCTCCTCTGGGACCTTGTGAGGCCAGCCGTTCTGGATGTAGGTGCGGAGCTGGGAGAGGACAGGGTCCTGTTCGGAGGCTGCCCTCAGCTTCTGCAGAGAGACAGTGGCCTGAAGGGGTGTGTGTAGCATTTGGACAATGTCCTTTTCCACACAGTCAGTGTCCGTCTGTGGAGCTGGGGTGGAGACAGAGTGAGAGAGCAGGTCGGCGACAACATTGTCTCTGCCTGGGGTGAACTGCAGGCTGAAGTTGTACTGGCGGAGGCGGTCAGACCAGCGGTGCAACCTCAGGGGTTTGTGGAATGTCCCAGATGTGGACAGCAGCGCTGTCAGGGCCTGGTGATCTGTCCTGAGGGTGAAGGAGCGGCCATAGAGGTAGAGGTGCCACCATTCACAAGCCCAGATACAGGCTAACGCCTCACGCTCACCCACGGAGTACCACTGCTCGGTCAGGTTGAGGGCACGGGAGGCGAAGGCGATGGGCTTCTCCACACCGTTCTGGGTTTGAGACAGCACAGCCCCTATCGCTGTGGCTGATGCGTCACAGGTCACAAAGGTGGAGCTGGAGATGTCGAAGTGAGCCAACACTGGTGGTGAAGTCAGTTGAGTCTTGAGATCACGCACAGCGTCACTGCATGCCTTTGACCACACCCATGGCTCGTCCTTACGCAGCAGCTGGCACAGGGGGGCTGTGGTCGCAGAGTACTGGGGAAGAAACCTCAGGTAGTAACTTGTCATACCCAGGAAGGAGGCGACCTGGGCGGCCGAGCTGGGCTCAGGGATGGCCTGAATGGCGTCCACGTTGGATTGTAGTAGAGTTACACCGCTCGCTGACAGCCGGAACCCCACGAACTCGATGGCTGGCACAGAGAGGACACATTTCTCAGCATTGAGAGTTAGCTTGTGCTTGGACAGGGCTGCGAAGACCATGTTGAGGTGCTTGTCGTGGATTTCACTGGTGGGCCCGTGTACCACTATATCGTCCAGATAAATGGCCACGCCCAGTATGCCAGCCAGCACGGAGACCATGATTTTCTGGAAGCAGCTAGGGGCGGAGCTGAGACCGAAAGGCATCCTGGTGTAGCGAAACACTCCTGCATGTGTCACAAAGGCTGTGAGGTTTCGGCTGCTGGGGTGGAGGGGCACCTGTAAGTACCCCTGTCTGAGGTCGAGCTTGGAGAACACCTCAGAGCCATAGAACTGAGCAGTGAGTTCTTCTGAGGTGGGCAGTGGATACTTATCAGGGACCACTGCCTTATTTACTGCACGTAGATCGACGCAGACACGCAGGCCCCCCGACTCAATGATGCCAGCTTCCAGCAGTTGTTGCAGCTCGGCGGAGACCCCATCACGGAGAGCCAATGGGATGCGGCGCAGTGGTTGGATGACAGATTTCACAGCAGGGTTGAGGAGAGGTTGATGGGCGAAAGCGGAGAGGCAGCCCAGCCCCATAAACAGTGATGGCCACTTCTGCTGCCAAGGTGTGGCAACAGTCAGGATTGCTGCCCCCCTTGTGTCTAAGAGGGAGAACCCCAGAGCGGAGAACAGGTCCAGGCCCATCAGGTTGGCCCCACGGCGTGCCACATGAAAAACTGCATTGGGCACCAGCTTGGTTCCATAGTGGACAGTCACTTGGAGAGAGCCAACCAGATCGATTTTGGAGTCACCATACCCACAGAGGACAGCTGAGGGTGCGGACAGTGGCAGTGAACCGAAAAATTGACTGTAGGTATCAACATTCAGGAGAGACACACCTGCACCGGTGTCCAACAGCAGGGGGATGCACATATCATTAACGTTGACTGTGCATGATTTGAATGACACTGGCCCAGAGCTCACCTTGTGAATGACGGCGGTTGAAGACTGGGGGGTGTGGCCCTCTGACCCAGCCGGGGAAGATCGACAGACGTTGGCAAAGTGATTTTGCTTACCGCAGCTACGGCATGTCTGGCCACGGGTAGGGCAGTTCTGAGCCCTTGAAACATGAGACCGAGATCCACAGTTACCACAGGACTGTTGAGGGCGGGGCCGAGAACGCCGTCGTTGCAGTTGCAAGACGTCCCCAGTGGAGTCGGCGCCCGCCTCGCTCTGGCTGGGTTGCGTCCCGAGGGGCAGCCGTGAGTAGAGGGAGGAGTCGTTGGCAGCTTGACTAGAGGTGGCCACTTGCTGTGTATTTAGCATAGCAGCACACTCAGCTGCTCCCTCAACCTGTAGTGCTATGGCAATTGCTCTGGACAGCAGCAGATCGTCTTTTTCCAGCAGGAGAGTCTCACGCACCTTCGCGTTGTTGGTGTGTTCGATTAGCTGGTCGCGAACCATCTCGTCCTGAAGCGCGCCAAACTTGCATGAGCTAGCTAACCCTCGCAAATTAGCTACATGCTGCTGCACAGACTCACCAGGCAGTTGGTGTCGCTGACGGAATATAAATCGCCGAAGGAGGGCACTCTGTGGAGCAGCGAAATGGGTGCTCATAAGTCCCACAACTTCGGCAAAGTTTGTGACGTTCCCCAGAGTCCCGAGCACACGATGACCCTCTGCTCCCAAGCAGTGTAGCAACAGAGCCGCCTTCCTAGCCTGGCTCACGTCGTCGAGCCCTGAGGCGATGATGTAATTTTCAAAACTATAGCCAGCGAGTCCATGGTACCGGAGGCTCGCCAGGTAATGCCAGGAAGGGGGCAGGTGGTGGGAGAGAGATATCAGCCATCCTCGTCGCCAATATTGTATTTAGAAATCACGTCAGGACACAGCGCTGTCGCTCGACACAACCGCTACGTTGCATTCTTTATTTAGACTGACACAGCATCACAGGCAGACCCGATCAAACAACCCAGAGCCCGCAGGCATCCCCAATCGATCCCAGCACAATAGAACAGCACCAACTCAAATGCAGCACTCTCGATGTGTGCAGACATAACACAAGTCTGGGTCAAGTCTGGAGTCTCTGAGGAACAGCTCTGCATCGAGTCTCAAGTCTCCATGATGGTTCAGCTCAAACCACGACATTTCCACTTCTACAAAATCAAAAGCCAGATAGTTATATTTGTTTTAAAAATAATAATAATAAAAAACAAAAACAAAGGACTGTGAGAACCTGCTGTTTGTCTTTTAGAACAGAATATCTTAAAGGGGCAGTTCACCCCCAAATCAAAAATACATGTTTTTCTGTAGTGCTATTTATCCATCTAGATCATTTTGGTGTGGGTTGCCGAGTTGTAGAGATATGGGACTTAGAGATGTCTACCTTCTCTCGAATAAAATGGAACTGCCACTCAGCTTGTGCTGCTCAAAGCTAAAAAAAAAAAGTAATTTGAAAAACTCAACAGCAATGTCTCTTTCCAGAAATCACGACCCGGGTACTCAAGATAATCCACAGACCTTGTTGTGAGCAGTTTCATGTAAGTATATTACGGTCTAAGAAAATAGTTCCACAAGCCTAGTCCCATCCAGTTCCATTGTATTCAAGAGAAGGCATATGGCCGATATTTGGCCGGGAAGATGGTGGGAAGATGGCAGCGTGAATTGACGTTTGCAGTGGCCTCACTCAGTACGGGAGTGAGAAGATGGCGGTGCGAATTCATGTTTGCAGCGGCCTCACCCAGTACTGTCCATGCGGAGTCTTTGTCCATGTCTGCATCTAAATTTTGTCTTCATTTTGAACATTGATGGCTGGGCGAGCTGGTGCTGAATCAGCTGGGAGAGCTTGGTCTTCTGCGTCCTGTGGGCCCAAGGACCATGGCCTCTGCCTGGAGCTGTGCCTGAAGAGGAAACACCGAGGGCAGTCTGAAGGGACGCGGAAGCGGGGCAGGCTAAGCTAACTGCTAGCCCATGCAGACTGGCAGTTCCAATACCATCGACAGCGGTCTGGCGGCGACCTCACCTGGCGTTGACTGTGGTGTTTTTGGTGTCATCATGTGCAATGCGGGGAGGTGTGTCGAGGGTGTCTGGTTGGGAGAGCTGGCATTGGATCAGCTGGGGGAGCCTGGTCTGCAGCGACTGGTGGGCCCAAGGACCACAGCCCCTACCCAGAGCTGCACCTGAAGAGGAAACACCAAGGGCGGTGTGACAGGACGCGGAAGTGGGTCAAACCAAGCTAAGTGCTAGCCCATGCAGACCGGCACTTCCGAAAGGCATCCTGGCTGGCGTTCGTTCCCTTGGACAGTGATTTTGTTGTTTAGTTTGGATATGTGTGAGCTTGTACTTGTAGCTTTTGGATATGTGTTTTTGTCTTTGTGTTGCACTGCTGTGTGCTGGGGGGAAATGATATTTCCCAAATAAGGTGACACCACAACGATCTGCATGGATAAATAGCACTACAGGTAAGAGGAAAAACATGCATTTTTGATTTAGGGGTGAGCTGTCCATTTAAGCTCAAAGACCTGAGAGTTGAACGGATAATAAGAGGAAACCAATCTAATTAATCTGGTTGTGAGGAACAGCGGTGATAGAGCATGATATAAATGACTGTATGCATGCTCAATAATCCAGGTAAGAAAATCCCAGAAAATTGAATTTGTTCATCTGGACACAATGTTTATTGAGAGGGAAACATTTCATCACTCATCTAAGTGACCTCTTCAGTCTCAACTGACTGCGAGTATCCCCACCCTTATAAACAATACAGTGGCATAACGACCAAAAACAACAATCGGTTTCATACTCCTCATTGCCTCACTCCAAGCCATGCATGCACTCCATGTCATGCTAGGCTCACTACATGAGCCACGGGCTCACACAGTTCCACATTGAAGGTAAGGGGAAAAAGATAACTGTGGTGTCTCAACACAGGATGGGTTGACAATCTTGAATGGTTCATGTCGTCCAAGCTGTTCATGATTGGTGACCTCGTCGTGGACGGGCGGTTATGCTAGTTGCATAAAAGAGAGAGCTTGGGGTGTGGCTCTGTGGTTCAGAGACTATGGCCGGTGTTAATGGTGGTTAATGTTAAATAAAAAGACAACCTTTTATTTGGTGAAAGTGCCGAGTGTAACTTCCTCTTTACTTAACATTTTCGGAACACGTGTATAGTGTAAATATTGCAGCGAATTGGGGGGGGGGCAGCCGAGCCGGACCGTCACAGCCGGGACGCGAACTCGTGTCTTCTACACCGCAAACGACAACGTTAACCAGTCGACTAAAGAGTCTGACTCCTTGGTCGAGGGCTACCGAGCCTATTCATCCGTGATCGTTACATTATACAACAGTTTGGCGACGAGGATGGGATATGTTAAGTTGGAAAACACACAGTTTGGATGTCGAGCAACTCCGCTGAGGCAGCAGTAGACGAAGAAAATGGCGTTCGGCGAGTGAAAGGACCGTCGAACAGAAAATGGCATTCGGGAGGCCAGAATATTTTCACTTCGAAGAAAGTTTTGATTGTTATTGACAGAGAGTGGAGCAGTACTGTAATGTCCGTAGACGCCTTGTCTTACTGACATAAGAATAATTCAAGAACGAGCCTGTAATGTCCGTAGACGCCTTGTCTTACTGACATAAGAATAATTCAAGAACGAGCCGACTTCGTAGGTTCTTAACTGTGTAGCTTTTACTAGCGTTCATCCGACATACAACCTTCATAACATGCGCTTCTCACTTCCTGTATACGTCACACGCACTGCACGTACACCCGTGAGTAGGTCAAGTTAAACACGTGACCTTTCATTCATTACATCTCCCCCTCTAAGATTATTTTCTAAACATTTCTCTGAACATTTACTGCCAACAATTTTAACCTGTATATCACCCCCCTTTTCACAAAAAAATAAAAAATCTCCCACAGTACACAAGTCCATACGCCTCACAAATCCAGCCGGATTGCAGGCTTGCTCACCCTGCCAGAGCGAGTAACATATGGTGTGGAAGTTGGCATTTCTGCTGCTCGGGACTCATCCGTGTTTCCACTCTCCCCTGGAGTGACATGGTCAGGATCCCTGCTGACAAAGGTGAGTGTTTTAGGTGTGGCCAACAGGTGGCGCCTGTTCCTTCTGTAATGTTCACCTTGAGCTGTCTCCACTATGTAGGATCTGGGAGTGGAGCTCTGACTGTGAACAACTGCTGGCATTGTCCATGTTTTCTGTCCATCAGGTTTGGTGAGTACTGCGTCACCCGAGTTCAGTGGGCGCAGTGTCCGCACGCCGTTCCTGCGGTTGTAGTAGAAAGCGTGCCTCGATTTGGCTGCGGCGTCAGCGGTTTTGATCAGTTCCTCTTTAGGCCAGGCCGGTTTCAGGTTATGCTGCAATGTGGGTAAGGTGGTTCTGAGTCTCCTACCCATGAGCAATTCCGCTGGACTGGCTCCAGTGGAAGAAGAGGGTGTAGCTCTGTATGTCAACAGGGCGAGGAGAGGGTCTTCCTGCCTTAATATGCTTTTGGCTATCTGAACAGCCCTCTCTGCCTGTCCATTACTCTGGGGGTAGTGTGGGCTTGAAGTCACATGGATGAAATCATAATCCTCACTGAACCTCCTCATCTCTTCTGAAACTAGCTGTGGCCCATTATCGCTAACTACAATTTCAGGGATACCAAAACGTGCAAATGTAGCCTTCAGCCTAGCTACAACCTGACTGCTAGTAGTTGTTGGTAGATTTAGAATCTCCAAAAACCTGGAATAATAGTCAGACACTATCAAGTAGTTTTGCTTTTTGTACTCACACAGGTCTATGCCAACTTTCTGCCATGGTCTGGATGGGAGCTCACTTGACATTAAAGGCTCTTTTCTCTGTGTGTTCTTGTGTTCTCTGCAGAATTGACATTGCTGTATCTTTGTTGTAATGTGCTCTGTCATTTTGGGCCACCACACTGACTGGCTAGCTCTCTCTCTGCACTTAACTATCCCCTGGTGCCCGTCGTGTATTCTGTCTAAGATCACCTCCCTCATCTCTGTGGGAATGACGATACGACTGCCTCTGATGACTAAACCATCTACCTCAGATAACTCCCCTCTCACCTGATAAAAGTCTCTGACTGTCTCCGGCACTTTATCGACATACTCAGGCCAGCCGTGTCTGATGAAGCCCAACACTGTCTGGAGCTGCAGATCCCCATCCGTGCTCTGTTTTATTTCCTGCATCCTTTGAGGTGTGGCAGGCACCTGGCACACGATGGCATCAATGTGCGCTGCAACATCATCATGAGAAGCACCATCTCCGTAGCGCTGCTCTGGGCCTCTGGAGAGTGCATCAGCCACAGCTAAAGTTATCCCTGGTGCGTATTCAGCCACTGCATTGAAACGCATCAGCCTCATTAACAGTCTCTGGCACCTAATGGGCACATTATCCAAGTCTTTGCTGTTCATGAGAGGCACTAGTGGTTTATGATCGGTGACAAGTCTGAAATTGTCAAGCCCAAACAAGTACTTCTCGAACCTTTCACATGCCCAGACGCTGGCTAAGCACTCTTTCTCGATCTGTGCGTACCTTGTCTCTGCGTCACTCAGCCGTCGGGAGCAGTAGGCCACGGGCTTCCAGTGTTCCCCGTGCTGCTGGAGCAGAACGCCTCCCAGCCCGTAGCTGCTGGCATCTGCTGACACCACCGTAGCCTTAGTGACGTCGTAAAAGGTGAGTACCGGGGCGGTGGCGAGTGCTGCTTTAAGGTCTTGGAATGCTGTGTTCTGTGCAGGTCCCCACAGCCACTCTGTCGTTGCTTTAAGCAGTCCATAAAGCGGCTGACCTACAGTGGACAGCTCTGGGACGTATTTTGCCAAATAGTTCACCATCCCGAGGAACCTCTTGAGTTCCGTCACGTTCTGGGGCTGAGGAAAGTTCTCTATTCCGGCCACTTTGTCCGGGTCAGGTCTGATGCCTGCCTCGTTGATGATATGACCAAGGAAGCGGACTTGTTTCTGTTTGAACTTGCATTTTGCTTGGTTCAGTTTGAGACCTGCTGTTTCAATGACCCCCAGCGCCTCTGCTAGGCGCCGGTCATGGATTTCCTCAGTCTCTCCATGTATAAGGATGTCATCCATGTACACCTCTGTGCCCTCTAGCCCGGTCAGAGTTTCCGCCATCTTTCTCTGGAAAATCTCTGGAGCACTCGTTATACCAAATGGAAGGCGGCAGAAAGCATACCTCCCAAATGGGGTGATGAAAGTGGTGAGCCCCCTGCTGTCTTCATGCAAGGGGATCTGGTAAAACCCACTTGCTGCATCCAACGTTGTGAAGAACTTTGACCCTGCGAGCCTTGGCATTATTTCCTCCATAGTGGGCAGCACGTATTTCTCACGTTTCACCGCTCGATTCAGCCTCCTGAGGTCAGCGCAGCAGCGAACCTCTTTCTTGTTCGGTTTCAGCACCGGCACCATAGCGGCGCACCATTCTGTGGGCTGAGTCACTTTTTCAATAATGCCCTCATTTTCCATGCGCTGCAGTTCTTTCTTAACCAGTGGTACAAGTGGCAGCGGTATCCGTCTGGCTGTATGCACCGCGTATGGCTGGGCACCCTCCACCAGAGCTATTTTCACTGGGTCTGTTTTCAGCAGTCCACTTGAACCGAAAACTCCACTGACCTCATTCATCCGCTTCACTAGACCCATCTCCACTGCCTCTGGACGACTCAGCAGACAGCTGCCTCTCCCCTTGATCACATACACTGGAAAGGAGTATTGTTTCTTCTTGTAGTTGGTTGTGGCTTGAAACTGTCCTATGCAGCTGATGTTTCCACCTGGGCTTATGAAGCATGTGTCAGGAGGTCCCAGTTTTATGTTTGGCTTCAGCTTTTTAAATGTCCCTTGGTTGATAACAGTAGCGTCAGCCCCCGTGTCAATTTTAAAGGTTATTGGTACATCACTTATTGTTAAACTAACAGTCCAATCTTCCTCACTGCTCTCTTTGCCAACTTCTCCCAGAAAGTACAGCTGTTTAACCTCTTCAGTGACTTCTCTCACCGCTTTAGAGTGACATACACGCTCCCAATGTCCCTTTTTATGACACTTGTTGCACTTACTGTTCGTTGCAGGACACTTCCGCTCATCGGTGTGCTGCGTCTTGCCGCACCTCCCGCATTCATCTACTTTGTTGGTTGCAGGTCTGCTGCAACCATGACGCTGTCCGCCCTTTTTGTTTTGGCGTTCGTCCCGCCATCGGACAACATTGACGTTAGCCAGCAGGGCCTCTGGTTGGTTAGCTTGGAGGCTGAGCTGCTTTGTTATTGCCTCCGCCTGGCGCACTTGTTCAATGACTTTCACCAGAGTAAGGTCCGCTGTGAGCTGGAACTGACGGGAGAGCACCTTATCTTTTATGCCCACTACCAGACGATCTCTGATATGTTCATCCCTCTTGTCCCCAAACTCACAGTGTTCAGACAGCTCATACAATGTCCGGATGTACATCTCCGCTGTCTCTCCTGGCTGCTGGCTACGTTGATAGAAGCACGCCCTCTCATGTATGATGTTACGGCGGGGAATAAAGTAGTCGTCGAACTTTTTCAGTACGATATCATAGTCCACTTTATCACCCTCCGCCGCGAAGTCAAACGAGCTGAATATCTTTTCAGCCTCGCTGCCCATTGCATAAATCAGCGAACTCACTTGAATCTCCCCGTCGTCTTTATCCAGCTTTGTCGCGAGCCTGAAGCGCGAAAACCGTTGTCTCCACTCCGGCCATTCAACGGGGCAGTCAAACTTGAATTCACTCGGCGGATTTAACTTCGGCATGACCGCTCGTGTTCAGATACACAGACTATTCTGACACCATGTAATGTCCGTAGACGCCTTGTCTTACTGACATAAGAATAATTCAAGAACGAGCCGACTTCGTAGGTTCTTAACTGTGTAGCTTTTACTAGCGTTCATCCGACATACAACCTTCATAACATGCGCTTCTCACTTCCTGTATACGTCACACGCACTGCACGTACACCCGTGAGTAGGTCAAGTTAAACACGTGACCTTTCATTCATTACAGAGCCGACTTCGTAGGTTCTTAACTGTGTAGCTTTTACTAGCGTTCATCCGACATACAACCTTCATAACATGTGCGTCTCACTTCCTGTATACGTCACACGCACTGCACGTACACCCGTGAGTAGGTCAAGTTAAACACGTGACCTTTCATTCATTACATCTCCCCCTCTAAGATGATTTTCTAACCTGTATATCACCCCCCTTTTCACAAAAAAATAAAAAATCCCCCACAGTACACAAGTCCATACGCCTCACAAATCCAGCCGGATTGCAGGCTTGCTCACCCTGCCAGAGCGAGTAACATATGGTGTGGAAGTTGGCATTTCTGCTGCTCGGGACTCATCCGTGTTTCCACTCTCCCCTGGAGTGACATGGTCAGGATCCCTGCTGACAAAGGTGAGTGTTTTAGGTGTGGCCAACAGGTGGCGCCTGTTCCTTCTGTAATGTTCACCTTGAGCTGTCTCCACTATGTAGGATCTGGGAGTGGAGCTCTGACTGTGAACAACTGCTGGCATTGTCCATGTTTTCTGTCCATCAAGTTTGGTGAGTACTGCGTCACCCGAGTTCAGTGGGCGCAGTGTCCGCACGCCGTTCCTGCGGTCGTAGTAGAAAGCCTGCCTCGATTTGGCTGCGGCGTCAGCGGTTTTGATCAGTTCCTCTTTAGGCCAGGCCGGTTTCAGGTTATGCTGCAATGTGGGTAAGGTGGTTCTGAGTCTCCTACCCATGAGCAATTCCGCTGGACTGGCTCCAGTGGAAGAAGAGGGTGTAGCTCTGTATGTCAACAGGGCGAGGAGAGGGTCTTCCTGCCTTAATATGCTTTTGGCTATCTGAACAGCCCTCTCTGCCTGTCCATTACTCTGGGGGTAGTGTGGGCTTGAAGTCACATGGATGAAATCATAATCCTCACTGAACCTCTTCATCTCTTCTGAAACTAGCTGTGGCCCATTATCGCTAACTACAATTTCAGGGATACCAAAACGTGCAAATGTAGCCTTCAGCCTAGCTACAACCTGACTGCTAGTAGTTGTTGGTAGATTTAGGATCTCCAAAAACCTGGAATAATAGTCGGACACTATCACGTAGTTTTGCTTTTTGTACTCACACAGGTCTATGCCAACTTTCTGCCATGGTCTGGATGGGAGCTCACTTGACATTAAAGGCTCTTTTCTCTGTGTGTTCTTGTGTTCTCTGCAGAATTGACATTGCTGTATCTTTGTTGTAATGTGCTCTGTCATTTTGGGCCACCACACTGACTGGCTAGCTCTCTCTCTGCACTTAACTATCCCCTGGTGCCCGTCGTGTATTCTGTCTAAGATCACCTCCCTCATCTCTGTGGGAATGACGATACGACTGCCTCTGATGACTAAACCATCTACCTCAGATAACTCCCCTCTCACCTGATAAAAGTCTCTGACTGTCTCCGGCACTTTATCGACATACTCAGGCCAGCCGTGTCTGATGAAGCCCAACACTGTCTGGAGCTGCAGATCCCCATCCGTGCTCTGTTTTATCTCCTGCATCCTTTGAGGTGTGGCAGGCACCTGGCACATGATGGCATCAATGTGCGCTGCAACATCATCATGAGAAGCACCATCTCCGTAGCGCTGCTCTGGGCCTCTGGAGAGTGCGTCAGCCACAGCTAAAGTTTTGCCTGGTGCGTATTCAGCCACTGCATTGAAACGCATCAGCCTCATTAACAGTCTCTGGCACCTAATGGGCACATTATCCAAGTCTTTGCTGTTCATGAGAGGCACTAGTGGTTTATGATCGGTGACAAGTCTGAAATTGTCAAGCCCAAACAAGTACTTCTCGAACCTTTCACATGCCCAGACGCTGGCTAAGCACTCTTTCTCGATCTGTGCGTACCTTGTCTCTGCATCACTCAGCCGTCAGGAGCAGTAGGCCACGGGCTTCCAGTGTTCCCCGTGGTGCTGGAGCAGAACGCCTCCCAGCCCGTAGCTGCTGGCATCTGCTGACACCACCGTAGCCTTAGTGACGTCATAAAAGGTGAGTACCGGGGCGGTGGCGAGTGCTGCTTTAAGGTCTTGGAATGCTGTGTTCTGTGCAGGTCCCCACAGCCACTCTGTCGTTGCTTTAAGCAGTCCATAAAGCGGCTGACCTACAGTGGACAGCTCTGGGACGTATTTTGCCAAATAGTTCACCATCCCGAGGAACCTCTTGAGTTCCGTCACGTTCTGGGGCTGAGGAAAGTTCTCTATTCCGGCCACTTTGTCCGGGTCAGGTCTGATGCCTGCCTCGTTGATGATATGACCAAGGAAGCGGACTTGTTTCTGTTTGAACTTGCATTTCGCTTGGTTCAGTTTGAGACCTGCTGTTTCAATGACCCCCAGCGCCTCTGCTAGGCGCCGGTCATGGATTTCCTCAGTCTCTCCATGTATAAGGATGTCATCCATGTACACCTCTGTGCCCTCTAGCCCGGTCAGAGTTTCCGCCATCTTTCTCTGGAAAATCTCTGGAGCACTCGTTATACCAAATGGAAGGCGGCAGAAAGCATACCTCCCAAATGGGGTGATGAAAGTGGTGAGCCCCCTGCTGTCTTCATGCAAGGGGATCTGGTAAAACCCACTTGCTGCATCCAACGTTGTGAAGAACTTTGACCCTGCGAGCCTTGGCATTATTTCCTCCATAGTGGGCAGCACGTATTTCTCACGTTTCACCGCTCGATTCAGCCTCCTGAGGTCAGCGCAGCAGCGAACCTCTTTCTTGTTCGGTTTCAGCACCGGCACCATAGCGGCGCACCATTCTGTGGGCTGAGTCACTTTTTCAATAATGCCCTCATTTTCCATGCGCTGCAGTTCTTTCTTAACCAGTGGTACAAGTGGCAGCGGTATCCGTCTGGCTGTATGCACCGCGTATGGCTGGGCACCCTCCACCAGAGCTATTTTCACTGGGTCTGTTTTCAGCAGTCCACTTGAACCGAAAACTCCACTGACCTCATTCATCCGCTTCACTAGACCCATCTCCACTGCCTCTAGACGACTCAGCAGACAGCTGCCTCTCCCCTTGATCACATACACTGGAAAGGAGTATTGTTTCTCCTTGTATTTGGTTGTGGCCTGAAACTGTCCTATGCAGCTGATGTTTCCACCTGGGCTTATGAAGCATGTGTCAGGAGGTCCCAGTTTTATGTTTGGCTTCAGCTTTTTAAATGTCACTTGGTTGATAACAGCAGCGTCAGCCCCCGTGTCAATTTTAAAGGTTATTGGTACATCACTTATTGTTAAACTAACAGTCCAATCTTCCTCACTGCTCTCTTTGCCAACTTCTCCCAGAAAGTACAGCTGTTTAACCTCTTCAGTGACTTCTCTCACCGCTTTAGAGTGACATACACGCTCCCAATGTCCCTTTTTATGACACTTGTTGCACTTACTGTTCGATGCAGGACACTTCCGCTCATCGGTGTGCTGCGTCTTGCCGCACCTCCCGCATTCATCTACTTTGTTGGTTGCAGGTCTGCTGCCACCATGACGCTGTCCGCCCTTTTTGTTTTGGCGTCCGTCCCGCCGTCGGACAACATTGACGTTAGCCAGCTGGGCCTCTGGTTGGTTAGCTTGGAGGCTGAGCTGATTTGTTATTGCCTCCGCCTGGCGCACTTGTTCAATGACTTTCACCAGAGTAAGGTCCGCTGTGAGCTGGAACTGACGGGAGAGCACCTTATCTTTTGTGCCCACTACCAGACGATCTCTGATATGTTCATCCCTCTTGTCCCCAAACTCACAGTGTTCAGACAGCTCATACAATGTCCGGATGTACATCTCCGCTGTCTCTCCTGGCTGCTGGCTACGTTGATAGAAGCACGCCCTCTCATGTATGATGTTACGGCGGGGAATAAAGTAGTCGTCGAACTTTTTCAGTACGATATCATAGTCCACTTTATCACCCTCCGCCGCGAAGTCAAACGAGCTGAATATCTTTTCAGCCTCGCTGCCCATTGCATAAATCAGCGAACTCACTTGAATCTCCCCGTCGTCTTTATCCAGCTTTGTCGCGAGCCTGAAGCGCGAAAACCGTTGTTTCCACTCCGGCCATTCAACGGGGCAGTCAAACTTGAATTCACTCGGCGGATTAAACTTCGGCATGACCGCTCGTGTTCCGATACACAGACTATTCTGACACCATGTAATGTCCGTAGACGCCTTGTCTTACTGACATAAGAATAATTCAAGAACGAGCCGACTTCGTAGGTTCTTAACTGTGTAGCTTTTACTAGCGTTCATCCGACATACAACCTTCATAACATGTGCGTCTCACTTCCTGTATACGTCACACGCACTGCACGTACACCCGTGAGTAGGTCAAGTTAAACACGTGACCTTTCATTCATTACAAGTACTTTGCAGTTAATGGCTTGGACCCAAAAGCGGAGAAAACCAAGTCGGTGTTTCTCACGGTGGTAGGCAAGAGGTCGCACAGCTTGCTAATGGACTTGTGTGCGCCAGATAAACCCTCTGAAAAAACCTACGAGCAGTTGGTGGAACTGTTACAAACGCATTATGTTCCCAAAACCACTTCATCGCCGAAAGATGCAAATTTCACGGGAGGAATCAACTCGAAGGGAAGTCAATGGGTGAGTACATTGCAAGTTTGAGAACGTTAGCTGCCACGTGCAAGTTTGGGGCTAGATTTGCGTGATAGATTCGTGGAGTTCGGAGCGCGGAGCTAAGAGACTGTTTGCTCAACGCAGCTCACGCTCAAGACTTATCATTGTTGATTGCAGTCGAAATTGGGCTTACATATTAAGTAACAAAGTGCAGTGCTCAGCAGTTCTCACAGAAAACGTATTAGGCTGACGTGGTTGACAAAAAAGCCAATGTTAAGCACAGAGGTTATGGGAAAGCCTGAAGCTAATGGGAAGCCGTGCTACCGTTGTAACGCAAGGGCCACAGACCAGATGAGTGCAGATTCAAGGAAGTGGAGTGCCGCGAGTGTTAAGAAAAAAGGGCATATCGCAAAAGTATGCCGTTCACGTAAGGAAGGAGCCAGTGACAAGCCACCAAAAATGGGCAAAGCATTTGGAAGCTGCACCGAGTAGATGCTGCAGCGCTCCCCAGCGTGAGATGGACCGTGATGTCAACGCTCCCAGCGTAATGACGATTGCAGTGCTCTCGAGCTTCACACAGATCGAGTTTGCAACGATCCCCAGTTCCCGTTCGAGAGAAAAGACAGTGGTGTGCCGGTGAGACTTTGGGCTGTGGCGGGGCGGAACTTTTTTTCAGTGGAGTTGGGTACAGGTGACAATGTGAAACCGTACTATGTGTACGTCAGAGTAAATAGTGCCAGGGTGAAAATGTAAGTAGACACTGGTGCAGCTGTCTCTGTCATATCGTAAAGGCTGTATAAGTGCAGGTTTAACGTTTTCAACACACACTTTGCTGGGCTAAGTTTCATTGAGTTAAACTTTTCAGCCATTGAAACTGAAAGGCAAATTTACAGCAAGGTTGAAAATCAAGGAACTCACTAAAAACCTAGAACTGCTAGTAGTGGGAGGAAAGGGCCCTGCACTGATGGGTAGAGATTGGATCAGCCAGTTAAAACTTGAATGGTCAAGAGTCAATGGAGTGGCTCCAGAAACGGTGGATGATGTGTGTGCATCAACTTCAAGGGTTAAGGGCGTGTTTGGGTCATAATATTTTAAACATGCGTCCTCAGTGATTGCTGACTTCAAGTCTTCAAAGCATGTTTGGTGATCTGCGTCCCATATCCATGGTGCATAATTTTTCAATAACCATCTCACTGTGTGGCTTACACTTACCGCCTCCGGCGACAGAAAGTATCCTCGGACAACTCTGTTTGCGCCTCATGTCAAGCACAAAGTGGGTCTTTGCATTGGTCTTATAGGCAATCCCACCGGTGCCACCATGAAGTGTTAGTGCAGGGGTCGGCAACCCAAAATGTCGAAAGAGCCATATTGGACCAAAAGAAACAAAAAACAAATCTGTCTGGAGCCGCAAAAAATTAAAAGCCTTATATAAGCCTTATAATGAAGGCAACACATGCTGCGTCCATATTAGCTACATTAGCCTACTAAGTAGGCTACAAATACATAATGAGCATTCGTGATTACTGGTAAATGTTTATTTTCCCTGCAGCGCATCCTGGAGAGAATGACGAACCACATGCTACTCTGGTGCTTAAAATTTAACTTCCAGTATAATATTAATGTATTATGTTTCGTTGCATTGATGAAATTATAGAAATACAATAAAGAAATCAGATTTTTGATGTCATTTTATTTAAACAACAACAAAATGTGCAACGTGCATAATAGGCCTGTAATATCAGACCTCCCCATGGAAATAAAATGCAGTCCTCTTCAATCCTAAAACGGAGCCTGCAGTTAAAATGCAGCCTGCAATTAAAAAAATAAAACAGCAGCCTTTTGAAAAGGTAAGTAGGCTATATAAAACGAAAATAAGCCAGTTTAATTTAGATTTCATTGCATTTCTGTGCATTATCCTCTTCCCTTTAGTTTTCTGCAAATGCCAGCCAAGTAGCCAGTGCAAGTCAGTGCAAATGAATAAAATGCAGCACAATCCTCTTTCGAATCCACAATTAAAACGCAGCCTGCTTAAAAAATAAAACAGCAGCCTTTTGAAAAGGTAAAGTATATAAAATTAAAATAATAGTTTAAGTTCGATTTCTGTGCATTATCCTCTTCTCTATAGTTTTCTGCAAATGCCAAGTAAGTCAGTGCAAGGGTAAAATGCAGCAGCATCCTCTTCTCTTTTGACACGCACAATGCAGCCATCCTCGGACCTGAGCAACAAAACACAGTAATTAGTATGTGTCATTTACTGACAAAAATCAGAAGTCCCTTTATAAAAACAGCCACTTTGTTACTAAATATGTGCCTATGACAGGATTGTGTTCTTACCCGTTTAATGTGACTTCTGTTTTCAGACATCACTGGACAGCTTCTCAACATCGGGCATGTAAGATGTAACTTTAATCTTCACGCAGGACTGCAAGCTCTCATCTGTGAGGCGGGTGCGGTATTTGGATTTGATGTAGTTCATGTTTGAGAATATCTGCTCGCACAGGTATGTTGATCCAAAGATGGATAATACTCCAAATGCATATTTCTTCATGTTCCTATAACTGTCAGGAAGAGCATTCCATGTTTCAAACACAAGTTTCTCGGGTGTTGGGAGGCTTTCAATTTCGCTCCATTTGTGGCTTTGGGCAAGCTGGGCTTTCTGGCGAGTGACGTCTTCAAGCTCGGCTGTCAGACTTTTGAACTTGGACACCCATAAATCTTTGTCAGCTATATCAGCCATTTCCATTTCAAGGTCAGCTTGATTTACTCCTGGGAATGTGTTCAACAAGGACGGGTCAATCTCCAGGGGTGTGACAGGGAAAGATGGTGTCATTTTTTCCTTTCGGAACTCGCTAAATCTGCTCCCAAATGCAGTTTGCATATCAACGATCACACCTTGTAAATAATCCCCATTGACTGTGTGGTCGTGATTGGCTTCCTTGAACTCTCTCAGGGAGGGGGAGTGAGAGAGCGTGCCTCGCCGTACATCTCTGGCGAATACAGTCAGCTTGCGCTCGAATGACAAAACAGCTTCCAGCATTTGAAGTGCAGTGTTTCCCAGCCCCTGCAGACTTTTATTCAGCATGTTTAGGTGACTTGTCATATCCACCATAAAGTGCAGTTTTTCCACCCACTCGGTATCTCCCAGTTGCGGGTAGTTCAGGTTTTTGCTTTTTAGGAATGTTTTCACATGTTCTAAACAAGCAACAAAGCGACGCAAAACCTCACCCCTGGACAGCCATCGGACTTTGTTGTGTAGCAGGAGATCGGAATATTCGCTGTCAACTTCATCTAGCAATGCACGGAACTGACGGTGGTTTAATGCTTTTGCAATTATCTTGTTCACCATCTCGATGACAAGGTTCATCACCTCCATACACTCCGGTGGGAATGTTTGTGCACACAGTGCTTCTTGGTGCAAGATGCAGTGAAATGCAAGCAGATTTCGATCCAACGCTTTCTGTAGTAAAGGCACAAACCCCTTTTGTGATCCTCTCATACTGGGTGCCCCATCTGTAGCCACTGAAATCAGGTGGTTGGTGTTTATTCCATTGTCATTTAAACACTTCAGCACAGCCTCACATACGTATGTCCTCCCCACGTGTTTGGCCTTTCAGTGGTATTAATTCGACCATTTCTTCTTGCGGCCCACCAGAGTTCACATACCTGCATAACAGCGCTGCCTGTTCAATATCGATCACATCACACGACTCATCACAGGCAATTGAGTATGCTGGAGCTGAATTAATGTCCTTGATTTGCTGATTGGTGATGTTGCCTGCCATTTTAATGGCCCTTTCCTTCACTGTCTTTGCGGAGAGAGGCATGTCTTTAGTTTTCTGTATTATCTCGGTTTTGTTTTTGAAGTCTGAAAATAGGTGCTCTGATATTTTAATGAATGAATTCTTCATGTAGTTACCATCTGTGAACGGTTTTCCACGCTTTATCATCTCCCGGGTTGCAACAAAACTAGCAGCAGTAGTGGAGTTTGGAGATGCAATCCACTTCTTAAATCTATCTTTGCGCTCCTGTAATTTCTCCAGAAGTAATGCAATCGCACTTTTTCTCTCACTCCCAACTGGGTACTCGGCCGCAAATGCAGCATGCCTTCCCTGGAAATGTCTTTCCACATTACTCTTTTTGTTATTTGACAACTTCTCATTACAAAGCAAACATGCAGGCAATCCTTCCGCATTGGCAATGAAAGCAAATGATTCAGCCCAAGAACTGTTGAATCCTCTGTTCTCCTCAGCTATCTTTCTCTTTTTCCCTTTGGGATCCATGGCCCATGACACACCGCCGGTTTGTTTGCAACAGCCACCTGTCTGGCACCACACCGAGCTGAAAGAAACGTGCGTCGCAGGCTATGACGTAAATCTTCGTTGACAGAAATGTTGAAATTAAATATTTATTATACACATTTTTACAGCATTGGCAAACTTTAAGAATGTTTGTCATGTTGTTCCTCCTACAGAAATTATATTAAAACAAAAAATATATTCACACCATCTCCCATTTTCATATTTTTGAAAAAGCTCCAGGGAGCCACTAGGGCGGCGCCAAAGAGCCGCATGCGGCTCTAGAGGCGCGGGTTGCCGACTCCCGTGTTAGTGGATGACAAGGCAGACAACCAGAATAGGGTTTAACATAACTTCACGTTATGCTCAGGCGTCAATACATCATACATCACTTCCTGTATCACTCCACCTAGCATCCTGTCCTAATTAACATATCACAACAATGTCCTGTGTTAGCCTCTGGACTGTCAAGGTTAGTTTCTCCATCTATTTTGAAGTTGACTCCATTGTTTGTTTGTTTTGTTTTTTTAATGGTGTAAATTTTTCGGAAAGTCTTATCATGTTTTTCAGATAGCACACGGATAGCTTCCAGAATTCCCGCATTTTCTTTGCTGTCATGCTTTACCTTTTTTGGTCGGGGGTTTCAAAGGAGCGTCTGGAAGTGGAAATGCGAGGCCATCATATTCGAGATCTGGGTAAACGTTGATCCAGTTAGCATCATCCCTTAACATTTGTCCATTAGGTTCATTCAAATCCTTCATGGTTACAGGGTTTTTGCGAGCCCCAGCCTCATGCACAGTGGCAGAACTAGAGTTTTTTTTACATGGGGTGGCCAAGGCTATTCAGAGGGGGTCCATGATAACGTGACAGAAAAAGAATGTGTAAGCTAACCGTAACCAGGCGTCTCAGAAGCATTAATGCCATTATTGCTGATTAGAGGTGTATGAATGAAGAAACATGCTATCATTTACCTTTTATTTAACCAGGTTAGTCCCATTGAGATAAAACCTCTTTTTCAAGAGAGACCTGGCCAAGAATGGCAGCAATACATCAGTTTCAGCACATACTCACTTGAAGACAACTATCGATAGCCAGTGTCTCCACTTTGGAACTGCAGCTCAATTTCTCTCTCTCTCTCTCTCTCTCTCTCTCTCTCTCTCTCTCTCTCTCTCTCTCTCTCTCTCTCTCTCTCTCTCTCTCTCTCTCTCTCTCTCTCTCTCTCTCTCTCTCTCTCTCTCTCTCTCTCTCTCTCTCTCTCTCTCTCTCTCTCACACAGTACTGTACTCACATATGTACTGGAGAGACTAGGGTCACAGTTTTCATGGATACACAATCTGGGTCCTTGTCTTGAACATCCAAAATATTTTCAGAAAATAAAGCTCAGGCTTCAATGAGATAAGATAACAATTGATTTGTGTGTGACACTTTGCAGTTTATTTATGAAAGTGCTTTGACAAACCAGGTATAACCAACTTGTTAAGTCAACAATGTTTTTGTCTGTCTGACTGAAAACACAAGTTATGCATGGACAAAATATTTAAACAGAAATGGACTGGAAATAAACTTTTCTTTGCCATTAGTTATACAAAGGTACAAGTTATAAAGCTTCTGCAGGAGGCAAAAAAGATTTTACAGCATTGACAAGAAAAAAAATCAGACAATGTCCATAACAGTGCACATAAAACACAAATCTTGCCTTATATCAGTGCATACATCATAGCCTAAAGATTATTTCTGAGTTCAGACCATGTTTTACAAGGCATTTGATGATCATTTTTGAGAGACCTGTTTATTAACCTTTCCAATGATATCCAACTTGTGAGGATCATGCATGATCCTTGATATGTCTGGAATACACATTAAACAATGTGTCATATCTCTATGGAAATGTGTAATTGAAGAATCAACAAGATTGCATACCAACAGCTGCCAACTAAAATGTGTAGTTTTAAAGTAGAGGCCTACCATTGGGACCTCCTAGAACAACACTCCTTGATGTAGTTGCATTTGTAAAGGGCTCGATGTCTCCCTCAGAAGCAGAGGTCTCTGTGTCATCATTAATACAAGAACCATCAGTGTATAATCACAATACAAATGCAACAGCCATTAAAACAAAACCAGAAGAATCAACATTGTAAAGTGAGGCTCAATCTGACAAAAATCAACTATTGTTGCTAGTTGAAACTAAACTTAAATTCTGAACTGGGCATGTGACTAGCTGTCTGGTAGACGCTCTGACCTGATGATGGAGGACTATGCTCCTGGGCCTGACCACACTGACTCTCAGTATTACTATCCTCAGGTAGGGAGCTGCTCTGGGGTCCGGTGGTTATGCAAGAGCTGAGGTCTGCGACCACCTGATCTGATTTTTTCCTTTTTATAAAGATATCTGAAATTCCCTTTCTTTTCATGACTTTTTTTTTACCCTATGCAAAAATAAGACAGTGGCATTAGCTCTGGAGCACATTTACCCATCTGAAATAATCAGAGACTAATCTTAAACACCTTGCATAAATCACAAAATGAACTCTGATACATTGCAGTTAATACATGATATATAATATTTTAGTAAAATTGTGTAATATTTGTGCCGGATGGTCCAAGATTAGCCTTGGATTGTTTCAGATGGTTAAACGTGCTCCACAGCTAACGTTGATGCTGCTGTAGTAGGCCACGTTGAGTAAGGCTAGCTAGGTATAATTTATCAGACTAATCTTAACCATCCGACATAAATATCACAAAATGAATGCTTATATAGTGCAGTTAATACATAATATATGATGTTTCAGTAAAATTGGGTAATATTTATGGCGGATGGTCGAGATTAGCCTTGGATTGTTTCAGATGGTTAAACGTGATCCACAGTTAACATTGATGCTGCTGTAGTAGGCCATGTTGAGTAACACTCGCTAGCTATAATTTCTCAGACTAGTCTTAATCATCCGACATAAATATCACAAAATGTACTATGATTCAGCGCAGTCGATACACATTATATGATATTTCAGTAAAACTGTGATATTTGTGTAGGATGGTCAAAATTAGCCATGGATTGTGTCAGATGGTTAAACGTGTTTTACGGCTCGTTAACATGAATGCTGCTGCTGTATAGGTAAGATTTTTGCTGGCTATAATTTATCTAGACCACATTTCCCTTTTTGAAACAATCAGATGCTAATCTTAATCATCCCACATAAATATAAATGACCTAAACCCAATGCAAGTTTTATTTAAAACTTAACCCAATGCAAGTTTTATTTAAAACTTACTTCAGCATGTGTTGTTCTTTCACCTAGATCCCGTTGTGTGTAGTGGCATGAACTCTGAAAGTATTGTCCTCATCCTCGATATTAAAAAGACGCCAGCAAATAAAATTTTGGGGTAGCCACACAAGCTCTGGTGGCGCTCATGTGGCTACCCCAAAAGTTTAAGAAAGAGCGATGCCATCACTGCTCCAAGGTAGGCCATATTGCAAAAATGTGCAGAGACAACGAGAACACAGTATGTGCAAGAAGCAAGAGAAGATGAAACCAATCATGAAAACAAACTGAAGTATACACTGCATATAACAGCTTCCCATGGGAAACATGGCATTACTGTAGCGGTGAGTTTGGAAGGGAAGGGAGTTGACATGCAATTAGACACCGGAGTTGCCCTGACTTTAATGTCAGAGATAGCCTACAAAGAGGCGCTGTCCCACCTACCCCTTGAATCGTGCCACATGCAAATCTCCACGTTTTCAGGAGAAAGCATACCGTTGTTAGGGCAAGTGACTGTGCAAGCTGAATTTGAACAACAAACAGCAGAGTTACCACTGGTGATTGTGAAAGGAGATTGACCAACCCTGCTAGGCCGAAACTGGCTGAATGAAATCAAGCTAAACTGGAGCAACATATTCTCTGTCGGGGCCACAGGAGGTGCCAGTGATGCTGACATGGAGGTCGTGCTACAGAAACACAAAGCTGTGTTCGAGAAGGGTCCCAGCACCATCCATGAGTTCAAGGCATCCATCAAGGTAAAGCCAAACACCCAGCCCATGTTCAGGAAAGCCAGACCCATACCATATGCACTGAAAGAGTCAGTGGAGAAAGAGTTGGATAAGACTACATGGCATGGACATCATAACGAAAGTGAACAGAAGTGAGTGGGCATCACCCATTGTCATTGTGCCAAAATCAGATAAATCCATCAGAATCTGTGGCGATTACAAGGTGACGGTGAACCAATGTGTGGCAGAGGAGACATACCCACTGCCCAACACTGAGGATTTGTTCGCAACATTGGCTGGAGGCCAGTTGTTCACAAAATTGAACTTGTCGCATGCGTATCAACAACTCAAGCTGGATAAAGACTCGGAAAAGTACCTCACAGTGAACACACATCGTGGACTGTATGTCTACCACTGCCTCTCATATGGCATCTCCAGCGCACTGTCTATCTTCCAAGGTATGATGGGACCAGATCCTACAAGGACTAGACCATGTGACCTGCTACCCGGATGACATCCTGATCACAGCAGGGTCAAAAGAAGAATACCTGCGTAAACTGGATGAAGTCCTGAGTCGTCTGGAGAAGTATGGTGTTCGAGTGAAGCAGGCCAAGTGTAAGTTCATGGAGAACAGAGTGGAGTACTTGGGCCATATAGAGGACAGTGAAGGACTTCATCCCACAGAGGAGAAGGTGGAGGCTGTAGTGAATACTCCAAGTCCCACCAACGTCTCAGAGGCACATGCATTTCTCTGACTCTTGAACTACTATGGAAGGTTCATGAAAAATCTGTCCATCCTGCTGCAACTGCTGCATGCACTGCTGAGGAAGGAGAGTTTGTGGAAATGGGCAGCTAAGTGTGAGGAAGCATTCTAAAATGCAAAGACACAGTTGCTACAAAGTAAAGTAGTCGTGCACTATGACACAAAGAAACCGGGGAGGCTAGCCTGTGATGCCAGTCCTTACGAAGTTGGAGCTGTTATTTCCCACATAATGGAAAATGGGGAGGAAAAGTCAATAACATTTTCATCACGCACTCTGTTGGGGGCAGAGGGTAAATATGCACAAATAGAGAAGGAAGTTCTTGCCATTGTTTTTGGAGTGAAAAAGTTCCACAAATACCTCTACTAGAGAAACTTCAAACTCACCACTGATCACAAGCTATTCTTGGCTATCCTGGGTCCAAAGTCAGCCATCCCCACCTTAGCTGCCCTCCAAATGCAATGATGGGTACTAACACTCAAGCGATACTCGATGTCGTAACGGTACGCCATGTCAGCAGACCATGCAAACACAGACGCACTCTCCAGGCTGCCACGACCAGGCAAAGACAAAGTGGGTGAAGAAAACAGCATTTTCTACTTCTCATTCATTGACGACCTTCCTGTCCATGCTAACGACATAGCCTAAAGCACACGGAAATACTCAGTGCTGAGCCGAGTGAGGGAGTTCACGCTGAATGGATGGCCAAATCAGATCGAAAGTGAGACTCTCAGACCATTCTTCATCTGTCGAACACAACTATCTGAAGATCAAGGTTGCATGCTATGGGGCATAAGGGTCATTGTTCCCTCATCACACAGAGCAAGGCTACACAATGACCTACACACAGGACACACAGGCAAATGTCGCATGAAGGTTTTATCTAGATCCTGTGTGGTGGCCCAACATGGATCAAGACATTGAGAGAAAAGTTCAGAACTGTGGTGCCTGCCAGTCAGAAAGAAAACTGCCAGCAGTAGCCCCACTACATTGCTGGAAGTGGCCAACCCGTGTATGGGAGAAAATACACTTCTGTGAAAAAGACAAACAGCATTTTTTAGTACTCATCGACAGCCATTCAGAATGGTTGGAGGTGGTTCCCATGACAACCACAACTTCATAGAAGACCATTGACGTCCTCCACAACATCGTCGTATCTCATGGTCTACCAGAAGAAGTTGTTTCAGACCTCAATTCACTTCCAGTGAATTCAAGCAGTTCCTGAGAAGTAATGGAATCAAGCAGACACTCCTGCCAGCATAAAATCCTGCATCAAACAGAGCTGCAGAGAGATCGGTTCAAACAGTCAAAGCAGCACTGATGAAGCAAGTTCTGGGTGAAGAGAAAAGACAGATGACAGCGTCACTACAACACTGTCTCGCCAACTTCCTGCTGATGTACAGGTGTACACCACACACTGACAGGAGTCCCGTTGCGGAGCTGTTCCGGAAATGTCAGTTGAGAACCAGATTCAGTCTGCTTAAGCAAAGCCTTGCGAGAACTGTAGAGGAGAAACAACTCAAACAGAAGACATACCACGATCAAGCAGCATCAAAGCTGAGGAACCTATCTCAAGGTGACTCGATGAGTGTGAGAAACTGCCGAGAGGGAAAGGGAAAGTGGTTAACGTGATACTGACATCAAAATCTGAAAATTCCTATTGATAGGCTATGTTCTGAATTGGAATGTGACCACGGAGAAATTCAGTGGCCAAAACAGTGCATCTGCGGCCACTCGAGAGAGATCTGTGATTGACTGTTGATGGTGTCAAATGACAAATTGTGCCAGTGGATACGTAGACACCAGTCAATTTGCATATAGGGTGTGTCCGTAGTGAGATTCTATAAAACCACGGAGAAGCCGTTCTTTCACCCCCTCCTGCTAGCTACTTGGCTCAAGTTTGTGCTATTTTGCTGAGACTTTATTATCGGTCTTGCTACGACGTATTGCCATCTATCTATATATCTGTCTATCTATTTATCTAAACACATATAATCTATTTATCTAACAGTTATTTGTATCACTGAATCCTCCTCAAAACTGTAATCCTCGCAGAGGATCTCCCTCTCGCTCTCGCTATCCGACATTTTTTATAAATAACAAGTGACGAGCAGTACCGAGCCCCACCCACCCAGGAAGACAGTAACTAATAGCTTTGAATTCATAAAACCACACCTATTTTCGGTGATGATTCAAACTCCCAATGTTAAAAAATGTGTTCAGAAAGGGCATGTCAGTCTCTTCAAGAGCAACTGTGGTGAGGCGCCTGGGACCTGTCACGTGCCTAATCCACAATGGATTGAGAGCCTACACCATTCACATTGACCATCTACTGTGCTCAAAAGAAGAAACGGCATATCAACACTCGGGTGACATTCCAAACCCGATAACGGACTACACCGAGCTGTCAGCTGAGTCCAGCAGAGTTCTGGAGGCTCAGGGAACCAGTGAATCCATTCCTGAACTCATTCACACTTCAAGGTCTCCTGCAAGAGACAACCCTGCACTGGATTTGCAGAGCCCAGCCCAACCGAGAGACAGTCAGTTTACGCCTGTCAAAACCAACAGCCCTGCAGTTACCCTCAATAGTTGCACACCAAACCTGGAAGACTGACGTTGTAGTCTAGGAACCAAGTCTACCGCAAGGGCAGAATAACCCCTTGGACTTGGCTACAAGGGTAGAGTAGTCTACCATTCCCTAGTTGGAAAAAACAAACAAACATACATTGTTGTTGTTATTATTGTTCTAATGGGAAAAAAAGTTCCTTGAGCTAACTAGCTAAGAAAAAAAATACAAAACATGGTTTGAAATGTTACTGGTTGAGTTGATTGGTTGACTGTGAACATGTGCGTTGCACTTTTGAAGAGTCTATATGGGAGGATTTTTATTTGAAGGGGAGGGGTGTAATGTATTGCCATTGAGATAGCAGTATTGGAGCTCCCTCTACGGGTGCTGGGTGTGTTCTCTGTTGTGTTGTAGGCATGCGCTGTTGAGTGTATGTAGATTAAAGAACTGCACGACATGCACCGTTGTCTCGGTCTCCGTAATGTATCTTAAATTAGGCGTTATCCCAGTATATTACATTATGTTTGTTAGATTAGCAATATGTGTTTTCCATTTTGTTTTACAGGTCATATTTTCACTTTTTCAAATTTTGCTATTCAAGTTCGACCATGTCTCTCTGAGGTTAAATTTTTTTTAAAATAGTATTATATGTTCATTTTGGTGTAAGTCGTTTCCTAATAGACCCATTAACATGCAATGCATTAATATCTCAATTGGGTATTTATCTTGACAGAATATAGAGTTTAAAAACCGGCAGTCATTTTGATCACCCATGGTCGTTTTAGGTAGTTCTTATCGTAATTTTTTTTTGTGCGATTGATCTAAAACTAATTTTCATGCAAATATATGCAATTTTAGGAGCATTCAAGGGAGCAGCAGGTCCGTATCTTTTTTTTTTCACAAAATTATTAAACTGGGAAAATCCAAAATGGTCATAATGACTGTCTTGGTCGTTCTAGTGTACCTCTGTAGTTACTACAGCTTTGCACATCTTGAAAATCAGTACCAGTATGCTTCTTATCCACTCCTCAGACATCCTCTCACTTTCCAAGATTGTGTTAAACAATCTAGTTAAAATCTCCACTGCCATCTCTTCTAAACATCTCCATGCCTCCACATGTATGTCAGAAGCTCACAGTACACTCACACCTATCGTTATTTATTTTATGTTTATTCAGAGCATGATTTGAACAGGAGGAAAATCCAGTCTGATTTGGAGCTCCTTTTGCAGCTGTCTGTAAACTTCCACACTTGAGAGTTTGGGAAGTCCTGTAGCCCGCCTGTCCATTAGAATAACAAAACAAATATATTAAGGAGCTGTACATGGGGAGAAAGGAAAACATATTTGTAGAAGTGCAAAAGAAATTCATTGTAACTTGATAGCATGGTTTGGGACTATTTTGTAATGGAACATGCGAAGCCATGATTGGTTGTAATCAGACATCCCACTATGAACAGCCCATACAATGTCAGTGGGGAGTCTGGGTTCATAAGAAATAAGATAGATAAAAAAATGAATATGATGACAAAAAAAAATTACAAATTCAGTGATGTGGAGGGTAAATGCATCTAAAAGCAGTTTACCCACCTTTTTATCTGCAGACAATAGTTGACCTCTTTTTTAGGGCTCACATACATCATTACATAAATTCATAGTATAAATCAAAATAAACAGTATCAAACTTATGTAAGTTATAGAGAATAATTTATTTCAGTAGAAAAATATCTAAATTAATGTTTATCTGGAAATGTTGCCCATATTGGTAGATGGAGGCAAAATGATGATCACCGACTGAAGAGCATAGTGAACCCACTTTGTCTTGATGCATGCTCAATAATCGAGGTAAAAAAATCAAACCCACCTTTTTGTTTGCCACTACATCACTGTTCACAGATCACTATTGGTGAGCCTGAGTAAAGTCGACTCACACTCAAGTCACATGGAAATATACTCTGAAGTCTATTTTTATATGAGTGCAAGTTGCCAATGCAAGTCCCCATCTCTGGTGGATATAATTTTAAATCGGAAGTAATTTACGGTGCCAGCCCCTCTGGCAGTTAGTGTGGCAGAATGAAAGCCTAAAAATGTCAACACTTGTCCTGACTTTCTTTTTGGCCTACATTGCATCCATTCTCTTCTATTGCACCAGTTGTCAACTGCAGGCATGATCGCAACTTAATCCCAGTTTCCTTCAACCATATTGTCTCTCACTTATAGAAATCCTGAATCACTTGCAGACAGGTTGTCTATGGCCCACATGATACCTGTGTTTATACACTGATCATTCAAAATATTAAAACCACTGACAGGTAAGTGAATAACATTATCTCGTTACAATGGTACCTGTCAAGGGGAGGGATATATAAGCCAGCAAGTGAACAGTCAATTCTTGAAGTTGATGTGTTGGATGCAGGAAAAATGGGCCAGTGTAAGGATCTGAGCAACTTTGACAAGGACGAAATTGTGATGGCTAGATGACTGGGTCAGAGCATCTCCAAAACGGCAGGTCTTGTGGGGTGTTCCTGGTATGTAGTGGTCAGTACCTACCAAAAGTGGTCCAAGGAAGGACAACCAGTGAACTGGTGACAGGTTCATGGGCTACCAAGGCTCATTGATGCACATGGGGAGCAACCAAAGGTGGGCAATCTTATCCAGAAAGGGCCAGTGTGGGTGAAGGTTTCTGTTCCAACCAAGTAGTTACACACCTGATCCCACTAATCAACCAGTAGAGTCTTTGCTGAGGAACTTGATTAGGAACTTGATTAGGAGACACTTTGTCCCAACAACTTCGTGGTTGGGACAAAGACCTGCACCCACATTGGGTCTTTCTGGATAAGATTGCCCACCCCTGGAGCCTGTCTGGTCCGATCCCACAGAACAGTTACTGGCCTGATCTGATGAATCATGTTTTCTTTTACATCATGTGGATGACCAGGTCCATGTGCGTCGTTAACCCAGGGAAGAGATGGCACTAGGACTAACTATGGGAAGAAGGCACGCCGACGGAGGTCATGTGATGCTCTGACCAATGTTCTGCTGGGAAACCTTGGGTCCTGGCATTCATGTGGATGTTACTTTGACACATACCAACTACTTACACATTGTTGCAGACCAAGTACACCTCTTCATGGTAACGGTATTCCCTGATGGCAGTGGCCTTGGGTGGTTTTAATGTTTTGGCTGATCGGTGTATGTACAGTAATTGACATTTTCCATTTTGAGAAGCAACAGTGCAACACAGACTTGTGGGAATGACAGTCTTTTTTACAAGTGCAGATTTATGCAGAAGAATGTCTGTCCTAAAATACGATGTGCATTGAGGTACTTAAGTGTTGTTCTCTGAGTTAGCCCCTTTTCTCACCCTTTTACTCCCGATTAAAATGCTCTTAGGGAACTCCTTGTAAAAAATTCATCCCAGACAGCCTATATAACACAACTTCTAGGCAGCATCCTTCCAAATTGGTGAAAAGGGAGGCAATTTTTTATCCTAGCCACTCATTTAGAATCAACAGAATTAACAGTCACTGCAGCCAGAGATGATGTAATAACAATTATGGGGAACTGAGACATAGGGTAGTACATATAAAACAGCAAAACAAAAAATGTAATGTAATAAATAATCAAAATATAAAGTCTTATATTTCTTACAACAGGACAGTGTTTATACAATATGTTTACCATTTACTACCTGTATTCTTTGTAAAACAGCAGAGGAGGGGCATCCAGGTAGCGTAGCAGTCTATTCCCTTGCTTACCTACATGGGGCTCACGTGTTCGAATCCCCATGTTACCTCGGGCTTGGTCGGGCATCCCTACAGACACAATTGGCCATGTCTGCGGGTAGAAAGCCAGATGTGGGTATGTGTCCTGGTCGCTGCACTACTGCCTCCTCTGGTTGGTCTGGGTGCCTGTTCAGGGGGGAGGGGGAACTGGGAGGAATAGTGTGATCCTCCCATGCGCTATGTCCCCCTGGCTCCTGAAACTCCTGACTGTCAGGTGAAAAGAAGCGGCTTGTGATTCCACATGTATCGAAGGAGGCATGTGGTAGTCTGCAGCCCTCCGTGGAGCAGCAGACGGGGTGGAGCAGCGATCGGGATGGCTCGGAAGAGTGGGGTAATTAGCCAAGTACAATTGGGAAGAAAAAAAGGGGGGGGGCAGCAGCGGCAACTTAATAGCCTGTTGGTTTTAGAGAATGCCCCATAATCTAAAATGACCAGTTTGGTCCCCCACTCTTACAACTATGTATCCCTCACTGTCATGGTGTCCTTGTGAAAGACACTCCTGAGCACTGGTTCCACAGATATGGCTCCGATCCCTACACTGAAATGTGCACATGTTTTTTTATCATGCCAGAAACATATTCCTGATTGAGTTGTGTAACATGGCAATTGGCTGCTTTAAATTCCTAAATTGTGTCATCCTTAGCTCTGAGGCAAATGTTGAAGCCTTTTTTTCAGCTGTCAAGAATCATGTAAGGATCCAGTCTTTGTACATAGCTAACAAATAAGGACCTCAGTAAATCTGTGGTGCACAGCAAAGCCCTTGTAGCGGAATTCATCCTGTTTTTGTTTTGTTTTTGTTTTTTTTCCTCTTTATCCCTGTGAAATCTAGCGCACCGGTTCTCTCAGATTATCCACCGCCATCACTCAGTTCAAAGCTGTTACATGATGCCTTTTAAATCTAGTCTGAGAAAGAGGCTCCTCCTGGTCTTTCTTGGCAAGTAAAATGTTTGATAAGTGATTTCTACCTATGGGCAGAGAGGAAACTCTAGTGTATTTTGATTGAAATATTTTATTTTAATTAAATGACCCGACAAAGCAGCTGTTTTTTTTTTAAATAGTTGCATGCATGGTGTTGATTTACATGTGTCGCCAGTCTCATGAGCATGCTGTAGTTCTACAAAGGGCTTTAAAACGTCCTCAGCCAACCTCTATGAAATATGCTTGTAAGGTTGAGAGTACAAAGAAAGTTTTAGATTTCAAACGTCACCAGACGTATCCCTTGCTTACTGTATACACAGTACATTACAAGTGGGCAATGTGAGCTTCCTCCAAGACCGTCTCACCATCTGAATAACCAGGAAGAATTGGTGAGGATCCGTTATTTATCTGAGCGTCTGCTGGCCAGTAGTTCATTTACCAGATGGAGGGTTTAGAGTAGTAGTATATCGTCCATGTGGTATTACTGCTTATGTTAACATGAGAAACTATTCATGCATTGCTGAAAGGGTATTACGTCTCATCATTCAAACTCAAGGCTCCCTGTCTAAAGTCCACTCCGTGTTTGTTTATGGATGATTAACGCTGCTTAGCATTATAGTCTTGTCCATATCATTGTGTACACAGATTGTTCAATATTACATTTTGTTTTTACATGGCTCATGTCATTTTACAGCATGGCCAGGTGCTCTGCATAGAGTTCCATAGACTTGGTGCTTTCAAACACTCTTTAATAGAGTGGGGATTGCTTCTTGTTGTTTGGCTTGTTCCTGAGGCGTAATACACCATTAAAACCTGCTGTAATGCACAACATACTCCGGGTCAATTGTTCAAAGTAATGGGGAGTGCAGAAGAGAGGTGAAGAAGAGAGTGCAGACAGGGTGGAGAAGAGTGTCAGGAGTGGTTTGTGACAGAGGGGTACCAGCAAGAGTTATAGGAAAGGTTCACAAGATGGTTGTGAGACCAGCTATGTTATATGGTTTGGAGACAGTGGCACTGATGAAAAGACAGGAGTTGGAGCTGGAGGTGGCAGAGTTGAAGATGCTAAGATTTTCACTGGGAGTGATGAAGAAGGACAGGATTAGGAATGAGTATATTAGAGGGACAGCTCAGGTTGGATGGTTTGGAGACAAAATAAGAGAGGCAAGATTGAGATGATTTGGACATGTGTAGAGGAGAGATGCTGGGTATATTGGGAGAAGGATGCTGAATATGGAGCTGCCAGGGAAGAAGAAAAGAGGAAGGCCAAAGAGCAGGTTTATGGATGTGGTGAGGGAGGGCATGCAGGTGGCTGGTGTGACAGAGGAAGATGCAGAAGACAGGAAGAAATGGAAACGGATGATCCGCTGTGGTGACCCCTAACGGAAGCAGCCAAAAGTAGTAGTAGTGGTCATGCACACCAACAGGATAGTCTAATCGGGTCTCAACTTTCTCAGTCACACCATATGAAAACAAAATACAACATTAAAACTTAGTTAAATCTCCTCTTCTCTGACTAAGAGTAACCTACAATCTTTCAGAGCAGATACACTGTAATAAGGAGCTCAGTTTGTGTGATAATAATAATGGCAGTTGTCAAACAAATGCTAAATGTTTAGCTGGTCATAATTGGTCTGTAAACGGTATAAAATTATCCTTCCAGCGTGTTGCTACAGCACAGTAAGGATGCTGATAGGCCACATTTCAGTAAAACTCTTTTGCCAAGGTAATTAGATTCAGATAATCCAGACAACAAAAGCCTTAATCCCCCACACATTTATTGCATTCTGCTCGTGCCGAACTGGCTGCACTCAGCCCTGTTGACAAAATGCAGTCAGATAGATTATAACGTAGAGCTGTTTATTGGATCACAGACTCTGTGTTTATCCACGTAACTGTCGTGCCCTGTGCCATGGTGAGAAGTGGATACCCGCCTTTCAATCACAAGGACATGCTCTAGTGGGTGTGTGTGTGTGTGTGTGTGTGTGTGTGTGTGTGTGTGTGTGTGTGTGTGTGTGTGTGTGTGTGTGTGTGTGTGTGTGTGTGTAAATGGCTGTCTAAGGCATTTATGCTAGTCCACCGGTTCTGTAAGAGCCAGATGGTCACATGCTACATTTTTGGCATGATAATAAAGGTTATCATTTTAACCCACTTATCCTATGCAGGAATTCATCTGTTTAGCTTTAGTTTGACCTATGTCACTGGCTCAGTGGCTCAAACTAACCTTATTAAACAAGTAAACTTGATTATTAAGGTTAGTTGCATCATTCATTTAAGGGTTACCTGACCTTTTCAAAATAACATTACAAAACACTTGGAATAAGTTATAACATGTATTCAAGTAAATTATAATGGGTATATCGAGGAATTATTTTTCAAACTGCTGAGGGGATAGATAAGCCCCCAGTTATGTGGCGTTATGGGGTATTGTTTTTCTTATTCGTCCATACATTCTCATTACCAACTATTCCCAAACCACCCTGCATCCGACTTGGTTTAGTTCCTCCATGGGCATCACCATGAAGCCCCGCCCACCCCAGGGCCCCAGGTAATGAACCAACATCAGGGAAAGATAAAACGGGGTGTCTTCAGGGGAGCTACTCAGAAAGTCCCTACAAAGTCATTTCCTTGTCTCTGACTGCAAACCCAGATTAAAGGCAAATCCAAATAAAGAAGTAGGATAGGCTCTAATTAGAGGGTACTGAAGACGTGCTCTGCTGTAATGACAGTTTATCTGCATGACTCTAATGATGTGCCTGCATGCTGTTTTTTTTTTAATAGGTCTTTAATTCCATACATATCTATGCTATTCATAGCTAACCGACAACATTTTTATTTAAATGAAAAGTGATTTTTGTTTTTATTTTGTACAATTAATCTAATGTGATAAAGCCTGATTGCTAATCTTTGCTAAAGGTATTTTTTAATTTTCTCCTTTCTAATAGATCTACACAGTCTTTTTAATAGTTCTGCACATGGTGCCAAAGTCGATATTTTCGCCATAAGCAGCCGGAGTAGGAAGCTTAAAAATGTTGTACTTTATTACTTCTGCATGAACAAGAGATGGTGGAAAGTAATGAGGTCCCCCCCCCCCCCATGTGAAAGTGTTGATAGTTGAGTTACATTTTGCTCAATAAAAATAGATAAATAAATAGATAAAAATAAAATAGCCAAATACATGCCAAATAAAACTGCTCAAATAGAAGTAGTAGATGAAAATCCAATGAAAAATACTCAAGAGTGGGCCGCACAGTGGCACAGTAGTTAGCATGGTTGCCTCACAGCAAGAAGGTCCTGGGTTCGAGCCCCGGGATCGTCCAACCTTGGGAGTTGTCCCAGGTCGTCCTCTGTGTGGAGTTTGCATGTTTTCCCCGTGTCTGTGTGGGTTTCCTCCGGGTGCTTCGGTTTCCTCCCACAGTCCAAAGACGTGTAAGTCAGGTGAATCGGCCATGCTAAATTGTCCCTACGTGTGTGCGTGGGGGGTGGGGGCGGCCTGTCCAGGGTATTTCTCTGTCTGCCGCCAAATGATTGCTGGGAAAGGCTCCAGCATCCCCTCGACCCTGAGAGCAGGATAAGTGGTTTGGATAATGGATGGATGGAATACTCGAGAGTTGAGTTACTTTTGAACAAATGCTCACTTTCATTACATTCAGAGCTAGCACCCGTAATGGACTGGTTTCCTTTGCTGGCACTGGTTTACACATCATTTCATTATCAACATGTGATGTGCAGAATAGTTAGCCAGTGCCAACTACAGACGTCAATCTAAAAATTGCCTGAGGATCACCTCAGTGGCTAAAATTAATCTATTTTTGAAGGATCATAAGTGTTGTATAATGCTTTGGGAAAATTAAAAGCACATACTTAAAACTAGTTGATGAATTGTGTTATCGATACAAAAATGTTTGCTCATTGTTACTGATCATGCAGTATGTGTTGGACAGTATTTTCCACATGGTGGCAGAACAGTTTAATTTATTCTGTGCTGGTAACATATTTGGAAGGCCATTCTCTTTACAGTGTATGTAAAACACATATTCCTGGTTTATTGATTCCATGATTCCGTGAGCTGAAAAATGACTTTGAGAAGTAATTTTCCTGTTAGGTGAATGGGTCTTGTCCCTGATATTGGATCTGATCAATAGAACAGATTGAATTTAATACGTTGTAGACCAGGGCGGCCTGGTGGCACAGTGGTTAGTGCAGTCACTTCACAGCAAGAAGGTCCTGGGTTCGAGCCCCAGGGTAGTCCAACCTTGGGGGTCGTCCTCTGTGTGGATTTTGCATGTTCTCCCCATGTCTGTGTGGGTTTCCTCCGGGTGTTCTGGTTTCCTCCCACAGTCCAAAGACATGTAGGTCAGGTGAATCGGCCGTACTAAATTGTCCCTTAGTGTGTGTGTGTGTGTGTGTGTGTGTGTGTGTGTGTGCGTGCGTGCGTGCGTGCGCGCGCGTGTGCGTGCGTGCGTGCGTGTGGATATCTAAGCTTCTGTGGATTGGCCCTGTGATGGACTAGCAGCTTGTCCAGGGTGTCTCCCCCACTGCCGCCCAGTGAGTGCTGGGATGGGCTCCAGCGACCCTGAGAGCAGGATAAGCGGTTGGGATAATGGATGGATGGATGACTGTTGTAGACCCTGGCGTCTTTGACATGGAGTTTGTCCTCACATTTCTGTTCTTGTCAATAGTCAGTTAGTTCAGTAGCAGGCCAAGACTGCAAGAGCACTAAATGTTGTCGCAGCTGCATGTCAAAAATAATAGCGTGGCTTTTCCTTGTGTAAATCTAAAAAAATATCCTGGACCTGTGATACGAGACACATCACAGGAGGACAACATCATGACGCTTACACACGCATGCGTGCACACACACACACACACACACACACACATGCGCACACACACACCCTGGTATGCTTTACTTGTAGGAACCCCTCACTACCTACATTTATTCCCTAGTCCTTAACCTTAACCATCATAACTACTTGTCTAACCTTAGCCCTTAGCCTAACCTTTCCCTAATTCTAACCTTAACCGTAAACCCGGGGGGGGAGGAGGAGTCCGGTCCGGTCCGGGTAGTGTAGTGGTCTATTCCATTGCCTACCAACACGGGGGATCACCAGTTCGAATCCCCGTGTTACCTCCGGCTGGGTTGGGCATCCCTGCAGACACAATTGGCCGTGTTTACGGTTGGGAAGCTGGATGTGGGTGTGTCCTGGTCGCAGCACTAGCACCTCCTCTTGTCGATCGGGGTGCCTGTTCGGGACTGGGGGGAATGGTGTGATCCTCCCACGCGCTACGCCCCCCTGCTGAAACTCCTCACTGCCAGGTGAAAAGAAGCAGCTGGTGACTCCACATGTATCAGAGGAGGCAGCTTGGCAGAGGGAGATCGGGACGGCTCAGAAGAGTGGTGTAATTGGCCAAGTACAATTGAGAGAGAAAAAGGGGGGGGAAATCAAAAAGAAAAAAAAAACCCTAAACCCAAGTTCTAACCCTAAAATAGACCATTGTCCTCATGGGGACCCATAAAATGTCCCCGCAAGGTAGATGGTTTCAGGTTTGTCCCCATTAGGATAGAAAAACCTGGTGTGTACACACACACACACACACACACACACACACACACATACACACACACACACACAAAACACCACAGGCTGTTACTTTCAAGGACCGCTCTAAATGGTTCACAATTTCCAGCGTCAGTGGGAAATTCGAATAAAAGCTGCTTTTTAATGGCGATCAATGGAGACAGACATGCCAGCATCTAGAAATTGAGTGGCTCCCTCTTTCAGCCTCTTTGTTTTTTATATTATTAATAGGACTCAAGGACACGATGTGGATCATATTTAAATGCATGTTCAATGGCATATTTGAAAGCTAGTTGGTGAGTTTCAGTTAGTTACGTAACAGCGGGGAACAGCAAACTCTGTAACATGGGTTATAGGAATTTCCATTTAATGAGGCCATTGAAGCCTTATGTGGTATCCTAGCAGTAAAAGAATTTCAGAAAATACTTATGGTAATGTCATTCTCATGCACTCACTGAGGTCATTCTTACACTGTGGTTCACTTTAACAAGCAAGATAACAAAACAGCTCTTTCATTCAGTTTGAAGTAGTTTTTGAAAGGCATTGTTTTCCTCAGACCAGTTTAATCCTCACTAGTTATTATACCTAGTAGGGAGGAAACTCCAAATACTTCTGCAGGTGGCAAATAATCAACTCAAGGGCTGTTTGCACAACACATTGCTAGTGAGAAAAAGTCTACACTGCTGTGTTAATAAATTAAAGTCAGGCCTACTTACTGTACAAGAGGTATATTCCACATTTCCCATTAAATGCAATAATTTTGCCCAGGTTTGTTTAATTACTACATTTAAATGATGTATTTGTTGCAAAATGTGCAACGTATTTTAGTTGTTTATGTCTGCCCTGTTAAAACCTATTACCTTGTAGACAACTAATAGAATTTCAGACAGGCAGGCCTAAACTGAAATGAGCTTTTCTGAAATGCTAAAATGTAACAACATTTCATGTGCATTGGCATGTATGTTGCATTTTTGTTTTTGTAGCCCCGGTTTTTATTTGTAATAGTTTTAGGGTCAGGATAACGAGATATGAGCTCATTCAGCATCAAATACATAGTGAATAGTGACACGCCCTCCATTGTCCTCAGAAGGTAACTACCTACCTTGCTCTGCCACTACTGATGCTATTGAACACAGCAGTGTTGAATAATAACTCCCAAAACAATCATTTACAGCTGTTAGTATTTTATTATCCTTAATATTTTTATTTTTTGTGGTACTATGCTGAAGCAGCTATTCCACTTACTACTACTACTACTATTACTACTACTACTGCTACTACTACTATTTTCGGCTGCTCTCGTTAGGGGTTGCCACAGTGGATCATCCATTTCCATCTCTTCCTCTCCTCTGTATCTTCCTCTGTCACACCCGCCACCTGCATGTCCTCCCTCACCACATCCATAATCCTCCTTTTTGGCCTTCCTCTTTTCCTCTTCCCTGGCAGGTCCATATTTGGCATCCTTCACCCAATATACCCGGCATCTCTCCTCCGCACATGTTCAAACTGTCTCAATCTGACCTGTCTTGATTTGTCTTCAAACCGTTCAACCTGACCTGTCCCTCTAATATACTCATTCCTAATCCTGTCATTCTTCATCAGTTCCAATGAAAATCTTAGCATCTTCAACTCTGCCACCTCCAGCTCCACCTCATGACTTTATGTCAGTGCTACTGTCTCCAAACCATACAACATAGCTGGTCTCACTACCATCTTATAAACCTTTCCTTTAACTCTTGCTGGTACCCTTCTGTCACAAATCACTCCTGACACTCTTCTCCACCCACTCCACCCTGTCTGCACTCTCTTCTTCACCTCTCTTCTACATTCCCCATTACTTGGAACAGTTGACCCTAAGTCAAGTCAAGTCAAGTCAATTTTATTTGTATAGCCCAATGTCACACATTAAAAATTTGCCTCAGTGGGCTTTACAGCAACACAACATTCTGTCCTTAGACCCTCTCATCGGATAAGGAACAACTCCCTAAAAAAACAAAAACCCTTTAACAGGGAGAAAAAAATAGGAAGAAACCTCAGGGCAAGAAACAGAGGAGGGATCTCTCTCCCAAGACGGACAACGTGAAATGAATGTTGTATTTACACAATTTACACAATACAACATTGACTTGAAAAATTTATGAAGAATATGATGCGCAGGATGCCAAGCAGTGTCCAGATGCCATCGAAACAGCCCAGGACCCAAACCACGTGACCAGCATCATGATGTAAAAATATATATATATATATATATAAAAAGAAAATGTGATGAGGGAATGCCAAACAGCATCCAGGTGGTGACCACCATCACCACGGAGGAGACCTGGGAGGAGAACCGACTACACGTGCACACAAGGGAGACTCACATGACACCATTCACCACACAAAAAGAGAAAGGAGAAGACGTCATTCAGAGAGAGAGAGAGAGAGATAAGACATGAGAGAAGAGAACAGTTTGCAATAGTCATTAGTCATAGTCAATTAAGGCATCAATTAGTCATAATCTATACTTTATAATCTCATTGGCAGAACAGTGGTTGGTAAATTTATTGAGACAGAAAACTGACCCGCCATGCAGTACAGGTTGTGAAGTACTCAACTTAAAGACAACTAATTGTAAGCAAAGGCAAAAAGATGAGTTTTAAGTTTGGATTTAAAGGACTCAACAGACTCTGATTGTCTGATGGCAGCAGGCAGGTTATTACACTAGAACGGGGCCCAATAGGAAAAGGCCCTGCCACCAGCTGACTTCTTTTTAACTTTGAGTTCACACAGGAGCCCTGTATTTTGAGAGTGAAGAGCTCGAGATGGAATGTAAGGTTTAAGGAGATCAGACAGGTAAGATGGGGCAAGCCCATTTAGGATTTTACAAGTCAGCAAAAGCACCTTGTATTTTGATCTAACATGGATAGGAAGCATATGAAGGGAGGCAAGTATAACCGGTGGTGTCTCACGTGTGTTGTGTTTGAGGAATTGTGCCAGACTAGAAAATGTTTGGAGGCAATCTCCATTTATTCTGACAAGGTTAAAATCAAAATCAAAATCCTCCAGTCAATAGTTACATGTGCTCTTCAGCCCCTCTCGCATGTATATTACAGAAAAAGTGCGCGATTAAGGCGGGCGGCATAATTTATAGAGGGGGCCCACGGAAGTGACCGTGGAGTAACAGGAGCTGAAATAAAGTTCTGCACATTGACTCTGGAGGCATAGCATGTCAGGTTAACAACACATTGGTTATACACAGATTTTGTGTAATTATAATACCTAAAAATAAATGACTGTTACATGAGAATTGGTATAATGTGGTCAAATTTCCTAGATTTAGTTAGGATTCTAGCAGCAGCATTCTGAACCATCTGAAGACTTTTATTGCTAGAATGTGGCAGACCTGACATCCAATTTTTCACAGTAACCAAGCAGGCCTCTAAATTAGTCATTTGAGTATGATCATCAGCTCTTATATGCACATACAGCTGAGTATCATCAGCATAGCAATGGAAATGTATTCCATAACTGCATATGATTTGGCAAAGAGGTGAAATATAAAGAGAGAAAAGTAGATGGACAAGAACTGAGCCCTGAGGTACACCATATTTAACATCAGAGAATTTTGATGTAATATTCCTATAGCAGATACAATGTGTTCTTCCAGATAAGTAGGACTTAAGCCAAGAGAGAGCTAAGCCAGAGACACCAAAATTACAATTTAATCTGTCTAATAGTATACAGTGAAAAATGGTGTCAAAGGCTGCACTGAGGTCCAGTAGTAGAAGCACAAAGTGGAATCAGAGTCCATAGCTAGTGAAAGATCATTCACCACTCTGGTCAGAGCAGTTTCAGTGAAGTGACAGGGTCTGTAAGCCAATTGAAAAGGTCCATATAGATGGTTTGTCTATATGGGTCAAAAGTTGTTGCTATACAACTCTCTCTAGTACTTTTGAAAAGAATGGAAGGTTAGAGACTTGTCGATAGTTATTAAGAGACCCTGGATCGAGGTGCAGTTTTTTTTAAGTAGTGGTTTAACCGGAGCTGCCTTAAAACTGCTGGGAACAATGCCAATAGTAAGTGATAAATTAACAATGTCTAACATTGTAGGTCCCAGAAAAGGCCAGAGGTCTTTAAAAAGTTTTGCCAGTAAAGGGTCATGTAGGCAAGCAGTTGGTTTAGAAGCTGACATGAAAGTATCATGAGTCTCGAGCTGTAATAACAGGGACTCATTGTATAGATATGTATTTGGTAAGACAGGATCTGCAGGAGTAGCTAGAGTTGAAGAACTAATTTTGTTTCAGATCTCATCAACCTTATTGCAGAAAAAAATCTAAAAATTCATGAGCCATGAATGGTGAGCAGCTAATAGACGGCTGCTTTTTAATAGGTTTAGATAGTGTCAAAGAGAAATCTGGGGTTATGTTTATTAATATTGATTAAGTGAGAGAGATACACTGTTTTTGCAGTAGATAAAGCACGTTTGTATTTGAGTAAACACTCATGCCACAATAGGTAAAAAACTTCCAATTTTGATTTTCACCATTTACGTTCCAGTCTCCTGCAGGCCCGCTTAAGAGCACATGTCTCATCGTTAAACCAGGATGTAGGCCTCTTTAGTCACATAGCTCTGGTAGTGAGACATGAAACACAATCAAGACTAGAGAGAGCCACATTTATAAGTCACTAGTGAAATTTTCAACAGAGTCAGTTACCACAGTGAAAGGAGCCAAGATTTCAGGCAACTGCTGGCCAAATGCAGCTACAGTGGAGGGACCAATGTAGCGAATGGCAATTACATGTGTGCCGACATTAACTGGACAGGCCAATAATGCTTCAAATTTGATGAGAAAATGATCTGACACAGCAGATGTGGTCAGCAAGACATTCAGATCAGAAACAGCTATCCCTTTAGATAAAACCAAATCAAGGGTGTTAACACTGCAATGAGTCAACTCTTGAAAAAACTGAGCGAACCCAAAAGTATCAACTCGTGCCAGAAAGGCTTTACTTAGAGGATCAGCAGCCTTATTCAGATGAATATTGTAATCGCCAAGAATTAGAATCTCATCAATGTAGCAAGGCCTGAGACAAATTCTCCAAATTCTTCAAGAAATTAGTAACAGCCAGGGGGCCAATAGAGTATCACAATTTGGACTGAGCCGAGTCTATTCATGGCTGAGGGAGATGGACCAAGAACAAGAGCCTCAAAAGACTGGAATTTAGATTCAAGTCTAGAAGTGAGGTTGAAAATAGATTTATATATTAAGGCAACACCCCTACCTTCTTTATTCTGCCGAGCTACATGGACATAAGTATAGTCAGGTGGGGAAGCTTCATTTAAGGGGGTAGGGGTAGGCTCCTCCCATCCGCACCATGGTAGAAGAGTTGGAACCCACCTCCAATGCTCGTGGCCTTACTCACCTTCCACCTGGTCTCTTGCACACATAGTATACCTACCTTTCTTCTATCAGCCAGCTCTCTCCCTTTACCAGTCATAGATTCAACATTCAAAGTTCCGGCTCTCATCTCCACACTCCTACCCTTCTTCCTCTCCCGCTGCCTCAGGACATGCCTTCCCCCTCTCTTTCTCCTTTCCCTAACAGTAGCATAGTTTTCACCGGCACCCTGCTGGCCAACAGTACCAGTGGTGGTCATTGCTAACCCAGGCCTCGACTGATCCAGTATGGAAATCTGATTTATGATCCGCATATTTGATTTGGCTAAGGTTTTACGCTGGATGCCCTCCCTGACGCAACCCTTCCCATTTGTCTGGGCTTGGGACTGGCACTAAAAATGAAACAAACAACAAAACAACAAAAAATTAAATAAGCTTGTACTGCTATGTATTAAAAGCTTTTTCCTATATATATAGATAGATAGATAGATAGATAGATAGATAGATAGATAGATAGATAGATAGATAGATAGATAGATAGATAGATAGATCGATAGGTAGATATTGATATTCCGCTCCTCATTTGTTGAGCACTTTTATTAACACCATTGACGGTTTCCGGGGGGAAAAAACACTCTCTATATATAAATATGCTATATTGCTTTTGAGCCAAGTCTCTGTAAACATCATAAGACAGCAGTTCTTTCTCTCTCTCTCTATATATATATATATATTTATTTATATATATATATTTATATATATATACACTACCGTTCAAAAGTTTGGGATCACCCAAACAATTTCGTGTTTTCCATGAAAAGTCACACTTATTCACCACCATATGTTGTGAAATGAATAGAAAATAGAGTCAAGACATTGACAAGGTTAGAAATAATGATTTGTATTTGAAATAAGATTTTTTTTACATCAAACTTTGCTTTCATCAAAGAATCCTCCATTTGCAGCAATTACAGCATTGCAGACCTTTGGCATTCTAGCTGTTAATTTGTTGAGGTAATCTGGAGAAATTGCACCCCACGCTTCCAGAAGCAGCTCCCACAAGTTGGATTGGTTGGATGGGCACTTCTTTGAGCAGATTGAGTTTCTGGAGCATCACATTTGTGGGGTCAATTAAACGCTCAAAATGGCCAGAAAAAGAGAACTTTCATCTGAAACTCGACAGTCTATTCTTGTTCTTAGAAATGAAGGCTATTCCATGCGAGAAATTGCTAAGAAATTGAAGATTTCCTACACCGGTGTGTACTACTCCCTTCAGAGGACAGCACAAACAGGCTCTAACAGGTACTATTTAATGAAGATGCCAGTTGGGGACCTGTGAGGCGTCTGTTTCTCAAACTAGAGACTCTAATGTACTTATCTTCTTGCTCAGTTGTGCAACGCGGCCTCCCACTTCTTTTTCTACTCTGGTTAGAGCCTGTTTGTGCTGTCCTCTGAAGGGAGTAGTACACACCGGTGTAGGAAATCTTCAATTTCTTAGCAATTTCTCGCATGGAATAGCCTTCATTTCTAAGAACAAGAATAGACTGTCGAGTTTCAGATGAAAGTTCTCTTTTTCTGGCCATTTTGAGCGTTTAATTGACCCCACAAATGTGATGCTCCAGAAACTCAATCTGCTCAAAGAAGTGCCCATCCAACCAATCCAACTTGTGGGAGCTGCTTCTGGAAGCGTGGGGTGCAATTTCTCCAGATTACCTCAACAAATTAACAGCTAGAATGCCAAAGGTCTGCAATGCTGTAATTGCTGCAAATGGAGGATTCTTTGACGAAAGCAAAGTTTGATGTAAAAAAATCTTATTTCAAATACAAATCATTATTTCTAACCTTGTCAATGTCTTGACTCTATTTTCTATTCATTTCACAACATATGGTGGTGAATAAGTGTGACTTTTCATGGAAAACACGAAATTGTTTGGGTGATCCCAAACTTTTGAACGGTAGTGTATATATATATATATATATATAGCATTTTTTCGGAAACCGTCAATGGTGTTGAGTGCTCGACTAATGAGGAGCGGAATATCAACACGAATACAGGAAAAAAGATATATATATATATATAGTATTTCAGGTTTAGTTTAGATGGAGAGAGATTTTTTTTTTTACTATTTGTTTTTATTGTGCTTTAAGTAACAATAGGCCAAGAACTAATATGAGATGACAAAGCTCCTATTTATGCCTGTAGGCAACTTTATGCGAAATGATTTGACTATATTATCCTAGTTAAGTACAGGAAAGTTATATAAAAACACCTTACACGTATTCTGCTTCTGAGAGAGAAAAAAGAGAAAAGCTTTTATCGTTTGTTTGTCAGGATTTGATTGTATTATTTGTGTCTGAAAGTGACCAAATTTCCTTATTTTCTTTGTTCCAAAAGGCATATGCCACATGCTGAGATAATTGTTCTGACAACTACTGATTTCTGAAATGAGTGGGCGTCATTGCACACATGTATTCCTGAATAATATCAGAGATTTTACTTTGAAATGTACCTTCATTTGAGCCAGTGTGCCCTACAAAGATGCAAATATTATGTTATTGGACATCTTCAATAAAAATCACAATGATTCTTAACCACTGGGGTGTTTATCAAGAGAATTACTAAGAAATGGTTGTGCATATGATAATGTGAGTAAGAGCTACAGTACCATCTCAGCAGTATCTCCTAAGATGCAGGGCATCTAAGGAAATGTCATTATCTAATGTAGTGAAGTGATTGCCATCGGATAGAAACTGTTTTGGGAGATTGTGCTTGATGTTGGGGCATTTTATAGCAGTTCCAGAGATTTCTCTGACAAATGTGGTTGTTCTAAGCACCATTGGCCTTGACTGATTTCCCTTGTTGTTGTTCTTCAACAATGCAGGAAATTATCTTTACGTTTCTGTCTTGACTAAATCTAGAGTGGGTCATCCATTATTCTTCTCACCCGTTCTATGATCTTTTTTGTGGTAATTTTCACCGGTATTGCTTTTCAAAATAAAAGGCTAACATAAAATGACATAATAAGGTCCCCACAATGTCATAAACATCAATAATGAGTTGATGTGTTCTAGTAACTATTTATATAGCTCAATATGGCTGACATATTTTCCATCTTACAAGACAAGCAGTACTTATTCCTAAATGTAGTGAGCTATTCTAGTTACATCATAGTGAGATGCATTTATCATGGCTGTTGTGATCATCTCTCAGGATAACAACAAGGCTTAACTTGTATCACTTTAAGCATTAGCTTTTCCATTATCTAGGCTGAGACATCTTCTTATGGCCAACACCTATTACTTGATGGTGACACAATTCTAGCAGTGTATGAATCCAGCTTGTATTTTCAATAAGTTCCCACAGATAGAATGATTTATACAGGAGCATTAAAGGATATATAAACCAATAAGATGTGGGTCCTTCCGGCTTGAATGATGCACTCTTGTCTTCAGAGTATTATGGGGCTCATACATATCTTTTCAAATCTATTTGAAATAAATTTTAGGGGTACACAACTTGATAACTTTCTATCACTGCATGATGCAAAGAAAAGACTAGGGCAGCACTCCAATTTAACTTAATATTGCCACACAGACGGCTCCAGCACCCAGTCTTTAAGTTCTTATTGTAAGTCGAGTGTGTTGTTTCTTATATTCCATCGCCACATGATGGACATTTTATATTTATTCTATCATTATTTCTCATTACTTATTCTAAGAAGGCAACACATTTCTTGTCACCACAGGGGATATTACCGCCTATTGTCTGTAATTGAGAGCTGCTGGACACTTGCATCACAAACACACACACACACACACACACACACACACACACACACACACACACACACACACATGCAGACAGAGAGGTAGTGTGAGTCTGATTTCACAGTGCATAATAATTTTCCTAAGATTGCAAAAACATTTGTTCTTTTCCATATCTTGAAATTCCAAATACTTCATTTTTTCCCCAAATAACATATGCTCCTTTTTGATACATTCCTTTACAATGCCTCATGGCCTCATCTCTCGATCGAGTCAAACAGTTTTCATAGAATTGAGCATGTGAATGCATCCCATTTCATTTAATTTTGAAGATGTCTATTTTTCAAACCACTGTAAAGAGGTTTGGTTGATAAATATGGCCTCACGGCAAAATATACTAGATAACAATTCAGAGAAGTAAGCCGATCTTTCATCCTTAATGGCTTTCCGTTAAATTAACATTTGGTTTTTAAGGGTGTTATGTGCTATTTTGGACGGCGAGGAAAGAAGGTAAGTAGGTAGGTAGTTAGGTCAGTTGGTAGGTATCTCTCTCTCTCTCTCTCTCTCTCTCTCTCTCTCTCTCTCTCTCTCTCTCTCTCTCTATATATATATATATATATATATATATAGATATAAAAAAAATCTATATCTATCTGGCTAGCTGCCTGTAGCAGTATGTTACCCAGAAACATATTTGTTTTGACTTGGGGCTTATGGAAATCCTTCAATAATTTCATTGATTGATATCTGTACACCAAAGAAAGCTTGAAGTAAGAAGCCCAGTGAAAAGTACAGTTTCATTTTGTATTTGAATGCATCTTATTTCAAATCTGTCTTTATTTGAGTTACACTGATATGTTGGTATGATTTGTAGAGTTTATTCCATCCATCCCCTACCAGTATGGCAGTAGCAGTACATTTGTTTTGACTAAGGTCTCTGCCAAATCCTTCAAAACTGTCATCACTTGTTCTTCTTACAGCAAAGGAAAAGATAAGTGACAATGCCAAATTTACTAAAATCAATTCTCTGTTGTATGCTTAGCGACAAGCATGGGCGCAAGTCCATGAATACTGGGATGGTATCCAGCACTTTACCTGTGTCCCTGTCTATAGGGTTAGTGGTTGTGTCAGGAAGGGCATCGTACGTAAAATTTTGCCAAATCAGTATGTGGATTGACAAGACCATAGCAGATCGGTCAAGGCCCGGGTTGACAATGGCCGCCATTGGTACTGTGCCCTCACAGAGTACCAATGGAAACTATAAAATCCGCTCTGGTGACCCCTGAGAAACAGTGAATGAGCTGAAAGAAGAAGAAGATGTGTTATTTTGGGCTTGTTGACCTTCCGTTGTCGTTCAAATTTTCTACAGAGATTTTAAGGACTCAAGAGTGATCATTCAGCCAGGGGAAGTTAGTTGTTCATAAGCATGGACCAATGCATTGTAGCTTTCTAAGTAATATGAATCAGTAGAACACACATGAAATAAGAACATTCTGGCCCACTTAGTGATAGTAAGGACATTCCCTGAGTGCTGATTTAATGCTGATTTCAGTCATACTAATTCTTGTTTTACTGCTTTCTGCACCTACTTCAGGCCTACGTAAAGCAAGACCCTTTTCCCTGATAAGCTACATATTTCTGAGCATCCCTGTGGTAACAAAGCATTTTGATTTCATTCCTCTGATATCACTATTTCTAGTGTGAATTAGCTTTTGGTTTTATCACTTAGCACACAATTGGTTAGTGAAATCTGGGACTTGTCACAGAGATATGCAATTCATATATACATGTATAAGGTCTTTTATTTTTATGACATTTCAAGTCATTTAGTAACCCATGGTTTGTTATTAAGGAAGACTGTAATGTTTTTACAGGGAATGTTGGAGTCCACAAAGAAGGATATGTAGGAAGAAACATTATGTGCTAGTTAATTTAATTCAGTGCAGGAGCAATAAGAAGACATCCCAGTTTGTACAATCAAAGCAAGCTTGTATCCCGGCAATGTTGTTTTCCGTCCAGCATTTCACGGTTTTTACTATTTGCTCTTGTCATTTACAGATGGACTTGTAGATTGGCAGAAGAAGTGCACTATTGTAGGATGCTCCAAAGGGAGGCTTAGGCAGGGATCAGAAGTGCCAGACACCGAGCCATAGCACAGGTCAATAGTGGAGTTCATCTCAGTAGTTGCACAGGCGACACACTGTTCATATGTTTTCAGTAACTTATGTAGTACCTGGCAGTGACTAAAATCTCCTAAAATAGATGTTGGCACATCAGGTGAAAGAGCACCTAGTCTGCTGGTCACCTCCATGATCAACTGAGTGGTTGAAGAGATGTTTACCCGCGGATGAATTTAAACAAGAATGAAGAAGAGAAACTCCCTCGGCAGGTAGAAAGGGCAAAGTGAGATAGATAGCAGCTCAAGGTCTGGGGTACAAATTTTTTCCCTGACCCCAAGTGTTACAGTACCTCTCATTAATGTAAAAGCATACACCACCTCCAGTGGATTTGTTGGTAATGAGAGGCAACCGATCCTTTCGAACAGGGTACCCAAAGCCGCTGTTATATAATTTTCCGACTCCCCCACATAATCTGACTCCCCTTAGCATGAGGCTAGGTTAGGTTAGGCTACCCCCCCCCCAACTCCATAACCCATTCATGCTAATGGGAGTCAGATTCTGCGGGGAAGTCAGAAAATCTGTAACACCAGCGTCCATGGCTTAGTTCATATTTCCTCAGTCTATGTTGAACGCCACCTTTCTTCCCTCTCTTTCTCCAATGCTTTTTGGTCAATGTTCCACTTACTGCAGCATTTAAGCTACTGCTTCATAGTGATCAGGGAATGTATAAAATATTGTCACTTACTGTCAGTGATCAGAGGGCAAGGAGTAACTCCTGGCTGTGGGTGATCATGTTGACAGCCTCGCTGAGCTATGCTTGCTATTTAAACTATCTTAAAAGCTTAATTTTCAGTAGGAACTGTATTACTATTCCTTGTCAGATGTCATAGTTCAAGTTGATAAAGTTGCATAACTACACATGGTGTTCAAGATAAAAAATATAAGGATGTTTTGAAGACATTTTTTTCTGATCACCAAAATCAACTGACACCAGAGAAAATGACCTCCGAGATCAGGAGGTAGACTGTGATGAGTTGCACTGGTACAGAGCCGTCACAAGTCAACATTTCCCAGGAGAGAAATACATGAAATGAAAATACAGAGTGCATCAAACACAAGTGATCAAGTGCCGATCTCATCCCATCCATGTTGTAGGCTATTACATTACAGTGGTGCCAATTCTAACTGGATTGCTATTTCTGAGAGACCTCGGAGCTTGGTGAATTATGAAATACAAAAAATTCATATGAGATTCCTGTTGGTAATACCCTAAATTACTGAATGGGTGAAACTAATCCAGTGTGAATATGATTTATGACACAACTAAACGAGTGCAATCAGTAGAGTGCAGATCTCCGCCAGGTATATATCTCCTTCTCTGGAGCTCGGACTTAGACAAAAAAAACTTATCAGAGGAGTTAGCACTCAGAAAAAGAAAAAAAACAGTGTTTTTACTGCCATTATAAGAATTTTGTGCCGTGCCCAAGTTGACTGAATGGGAAATATGGAAAACAAACAGTTTTTAATGTGCATCGCTCAAGCTAAAAAATCTGCCTAATGAAAACATTTTGCCTGTCAGTCTGTGGATGTGCAGCCTCCTAGGCGGACCCTCACATGAATGCGACCAAGTCTAATATGAACTTGCCCTTTCCAAAGAGAAAAGATTTGTGACATAACCATTTTGATCTAACCCTAACCCTGTCTTTATTTTCTTAATATAATAAAGCTGGGTAAACTGTTTACGGTGGAAGGAAACCGGAGTGCCTGGAGGAAACCCACGCAGACACGGGGAGAATATGCAAATTCCACACAGAAATGACCTGGGACAGCCCGGGGTTCAAACTCAGGACCTTCATGCGGTGAGGCAACAGTGCTAACCACTGGGCCACCGTGCTGCCTTGGTCAGTTCTAACAACTGCAGCACACCAGTTGGAAAACACTGGCCTATATAGATTAGATTGACAGTGAACACAATATACAGTTATAAGCTAGGTTGAATTTTCCTTGTGTCATGATAAGTCGAGCTGTCTTTGACGCACATGAAATTGTTTGCCCACGTATCAACCTTGTTTTTTTTTTGTTTTTTTTATGTTAACTTATTGTGGGTGGCATGCTGGTCCAGTGGTTAGCACTGTTGCCTCACAGCAAGAAGGTCCTGGGTTTGAACCCCAAGCCAACTCAATTGCTTTCTGTGTGGAGTTTGCATGTTCTCCCCATGTCTCTATGGGTTTCCTCCAGGTGCTCCGGTTTCCTCCCACCATCAAAAAGACGTACATGTTAGGGTTAATACTCCTGTCTGTGCCCCTGACCAAGGCAATGGAAAGAAGAACTGGAGTTGGCCCCCTGGAGCTGCAGCTGCCCACTGCTCCTATACAATATGATGGGTTAAATGCAGAGAACACATTTCGTTGGAACATGTACAATGAGCAAAAAAGAAGTGGCTTTCTTTCTCTTCTTTAGTTGTTGCTATTGGTTTAATGGTTTATTTCACTTGGGTCAAATGCATAGGCTAAAATCCAAACACGTTTGGGTAGTGCATCCTTGCTGAGGCTGCTGCATCAAAATAGTTCACTGAACCTGCTTTTGCACTTAGACATGGTCTGAGTTGGTGTAGTTGCAAGCCTAAATGGACGGCAAAATTGTTCGTTGCCAGTGGATCTGTATTAACACACACGAAGCTGCACCACACACCCGTCTGAGCGTGGGCAGGTTGGTGACCAGGGACACAAGTGCAATCATAGCGCAGCGTGAAACAGTTGAAAAGAGGTTAGCTTAGGATTAGGATGAATACATTATAGTAATTTTGTGCTTCCCTTCGTAACCACAAAATTAACAGGTGGGAAAATTTCAACTTGCACTCAAGGGAATTGCCAATCAGCCTGCATTTATGGCTTCACTGGCCCTGTGCCGGCATGAAAGCAGAGCCCCCAGGTCAGATGTTCAAAGAGACCTTGCTCTTTGATTTATTGTTTTGTGTGTGTGTGTGTGTGTGTGTGTGTGTGTGTGTGTGTGTGTGTGTGTGTGTGTGTGTGTGTGTGTGTGTGTGTGTGTGTGTGTGCACCTACATGTGCATTTTTGAAGATTAGTCCCACATCCTCAATAGAAAGCTTGTACCACCTACTATCTCTGTGACATTAAACAGGCAGTGGAATTTCAGCACCCTCAGATAAACAGTTATGCATTTTGGATGCAAGTGACCTTTCCTTATCATCCTACACAAACTTTTTAATCAAGCCCTTGAAAACGTACAAAATATCATCAATGTCAAACATCTACAGTACTGTAGACTTCACAGTTTGTACACGGTAGAGGCAGACTGAATGGGCTTTGAATATTGCATTATGTAGAGATCTGATCAATGGTGTTTTAATTGAGACACTGAGAATTGGTGTTTGTTTGAGAGGTTGGATTTCAAGGTCATTGTCAAATATCAGCCTACTTTAGATCATTTTAAATAAACTACGATATCAAAATAGGGATTTGTACTGTGCATGATTAACACACACGGTAAGTGTGAAACATTTGAATCAACACCTTTGTAATGTATCCACTTACTTGATTTTCATGATTTGAATTAGGGGACCTGACACAATCTGCCAACCAGTAGCCAACATTTGATCATGTTTTTTTCCACGTGAGAATGTCTTTCAACAAATACTCTGTTGATAAAAAAAGGCAATTGTTTTAAAAAAAATTGTGTATTTGAAATGAAATACACAATAACAATGTCATGAAAAATAACAAAAAAGGAGACTTTAATATGCATGGCACCGTCATTTTATAACTATTCACATTCTCTAATGGTGTGCATTTACTATGAGTGACAGATCCTGTTTTCAAGTTCACTGATCTGAATTCTTATTATGCTGGATGACAGAAACTTCCCCATCACCTGCTGGCAGCTCAGGTCACTCCGGCCCTATTTTTATCCCTTAGCTAACTGTTCCTCTCCCTCTCCCTACTGTTATCCCCTTAAAGCGTGTGGGGGGGGGGGGTCCTCCACTGTTGGGGAAGATTCTCATAATAGTGCCTCGCTACCCACTTTCATCTGTTGTGCAAGGCTCAAAATAGAACATCTCTGGAGAACATCCACGTGGCCATATAGTGAGCTTATGCAGGCACATACATGCACACACACATGCACAGACATACAGTGCAAACAAAGACATGCGCCAGCCACTGTTCCTTTGCACCCCCCCCCCCCCCACATGATGTCTGGGAACATGATCTGCAGCAGAAACTCTCAGTGACTCACTCAGGGGGACTTATTTATTTTGTTACCGCCGTGTTTAATACCAGAGCCCAGGCTTCCCCCATCTTGTCCAAATTTCTATATGCAGTGCTCCTTGTAGTGCTGCTGTTTAAATGTGTGTGCCAGTATTTCTGCAATTCACATTCAAACAATGGAATGTGATGAATTATAGGGCCACAGGAAACACTACATCAGTATTTGTTGTAGTAACAAATATCGCTGATGTGGGAGCTTAATTTTCATAAAAATCAAATTGCTGACGTAATCGGGGTAATAGAAAATGTGAGTAGCGCAATAGTGGAGCTACACCAACAGAAACACATGCTTCACTGTGTAGTACTGTTTAGTGTGTGTGTGTGTGTGTGTGTGTGTGTGTGTGTATGTGTATCTAAGCTTCAGCGGATAAGAAGGCATGCCAGAGTGAGTGAGCGAGTAGTGTGGGATCAGCAGGGAGAGAGAAAGGAGAAGGAGGCAGAGGGAGAAACCAAGAGAGAAAGAGAAGGGGGTTCTAGAGAGTGCATGACCAAGACGCAATTCCTCAGGAAAAGGGAGACGCGTCCTTCTGCCTATTTGCAGGGCATTTGAACGGGCTCCAGTTTGACAGAGGATTTCCATGCCGGTGGAGTGTGTTTCCTCTCCTCCACTTTAACAGATCCCCTTTTTTCAGCGGAACGACAGAAAACACAGGAAGGAGGGAGAGGAACAGTTGCTTCCACTTCCCTTGTGACAAACCTGCTTGACAGATGTCTCTGACAGACTGATCTTTGACTCTCACCTGGCCACATGTCCCCTCTCTGAGGTAACGTATGCCAGCTCCCTCTCTTTTATAGCTTTTAGCAACAAAAAAAAGTGCTTTTACGGCACATGCATACTGCTTCACTGTTTTGCTTTGATTGTGCTTGTATGACTGCGGATGTGTTGTGAATGTGGAAATGACCATGCCAGTTTAGTGTGCATGAAAATACACCTGAAATGTAGTTTCATGAGGAATGACAGTGAACAGAGGGGTAGCCTAGAACTAGCTCAATCACCACCTCATCAGCAATGAATCCGGACTGGAGTAATGTCAGAGTTGATGGAAATCCTCTCCAGCTCATTTCGTCTGTCACCCCCGCCCCCCACCTCCCTTGGCACAGAGACAGAGACAGAGTGTGGCAGTGACCTGATGCCGACTTGTACACTGTGCAATATGCTGGATTAAGTTGGGGCTGTAGGCTGAAGGATGGTCTTGTCTCACCAAGGCGCAGCAGCCTGCCGTCAGCACTTTCCCGGTCTGGATCCACCTGCACCGTTTACAAGCTGTATGTTGTAAATTAGAACGATGCTGCTTGTCTGCCGATCTCCACTGGCTGTGACATCTGCAAAACATAATGCCATGAATTTAAATGACTGGGCATTAAAGGCCTGTATTGTTTTGGAAATGGTAGAAGTTATTTTCTGAAATAAGATAAAACAAAATTGTACCAAGAACCAAATAAATTGGGGGTTTTTTTACATTTAAATTATTGATACAAAATAAGGTAAAAAAAAGTAATCATAGCAGTACCAACAATAACAATGCAATGACAGGTATCTACATCTTGAAAATGAATTATACATTAAAGAAGGCCTATAAAATACTTAAATTGTTCATGTTTATTCATGCTTAATCAGGATCTGACTGTCATTTTGCCCAGTAAAAAATATGGCTTTGTTCAGACATGTCAACCTTAAACGATAGTTTTAACTCAAATATGATGTTAGATTTTTACAATTCGAATTTTTAGCATTGTAATTACAAGCATTTTCATAAAGTGACTGCTTTGGACAGTAGCCAGCCTTTCTTTTAAAATCCATGCTTTCAACACAATGCACAAGCATTGATCAAACAGCCTCCCCTGTTGGAACCACATTGTTTAGTTTCCTCAGTAAAATAACACACCGTCTCTGTAGTATCTACTTAAAATCTGGGATTTTTCAATGTCGGGAAGTTTGTGTCCAGGACAAAAGCTTGAGCAACTAACTGATCTTGTTCTCTCTGTAGTAAATCACACACCTTTCCTCTGAACCCCATCTCTCTTTCTTTCTGTCTGTCTCTTTCACTCTCTTCTTTTTTAATCCATCCCTATGGCACCCAGAACAAAAAGGAAAGAGGTCTACCATGAAACACATTTACACATTGTACTCCATTGTTGTCTTCTCTCACTATTTACTCTAGTAAAGTATATACTAAACTGCCGAGTATGCCTTCTTCTCCTTTCCTCCTCATTTCTCTCCTTTATCCCTGAGTCAGTCATCTGAAACTCATTGCGTCACATTGCAACAGACCGAATAGGTAGAATAATAATAATAATAGTAAACTTTTACTTGTGTAGCACTTTTACAAAGTGCTTCACAGAACAGGACAAAGCAGTTCAAAATTACACACACACACACACACACACACACACACACACACACACACACACACACACACACACACACACACACACATACAAAAAAAACAAAAACATTGTAAGAGTATAAAATAAAAAGCACTAACAAATAACACCATAAAGTAAGACCAAAAGGGAAGACAGCAATTGGTTAATCAACTCAGTTACAAAAATAAGTAAAAATAAAAACAGTGTAAACAAATTTTTAAGAAGAGATTTAAAAGAAGCTAGAGACTTGGTCTGTCTTAGTTCATCAGGAAGAGAGTTCCATAGTGTGGGGCTCTAACAGCAAAAGCCTGATCACCCTTTGTGACAAACCGAGACCTGGGAATAACCAGCAGGGCTCCATCTGCAGATATTAATGGTCAAGAGGGTGTATAACAGGTCAATAAATGGAAATATATGTAGGAGCGAGACTGTTTAAGGCTTTAAAAGTGATGAATAACATTTCAAAATCAATTCTAAATATAACAGGGAGCCAGTGTAAGGAGGCAAGCACAGGAGTGATCTGGTCATAGCTCTTTGTCCTGGTAATGACCCAAGCCTCAGAGTTTTGTACCAACTGCAGATGATGGAGGGAGCCCTTGCTGATACCTGAGTAAAGTGCATTGCAAAACTCAAGCTGACAATAGATAAAAGCCTGTTCAACTTTTTGTAGATCAGCAATTGATAAACATTACCTAATTTTTTAGTTTACCTTGAGCTGGAGGAAGCATGACTGAACAACATGTTTGATTTGATTATCAAAACTGAGGTTAGCATCAAATATTACCCCAAGATTCCTAGCAGCCTGCTTAAAGACTACTTGACAGACCACTACGATTAGTACCAAAAGGGCTGATGGAATTTGAGGGACCAAACAGAATGACCTCAGACTCAGACTTAATGATGATCTCATTAAATCTAAGAAAATTTTCGGACATCCAGGATTTATTGTCAGAGAGGCAAGCTGTGAGATTTTTTTTAGGCCGCTAGGTTCTGTAGTTTTAGTGGCATGTATAGCTGAGTGTCATCAGCATAAAAATAGTAAAACACATGATTTTGAATAACCTGTAAAAGGGGCAGCATGTATATAGAAAACAAAAGGGGAGGGGTGTCCAAGTGACATAGCAGTCTATTCCATTGCCTATCAACACGGGGATCACCGGTTTGATTCCCCGTGTTACCACTGGTTTGGTCAGGCGTCCCTGCAGACATAATTGGCCATGTCTGTGGCTGGGAAGCTGGATGTGGGTATGTGTCCTGGTCGCTGCACTAGCGCCTCCTCTGGTCGGTCGGGGCATCTGTTCAGGGGGAAGGAGGAACTTGGGGAAATGGCGTGATCCTCCCATGCACTACGTCCCCCTGGCGAAACTCCTCACTGTCAGGTGAAAAGAAGCAGCTGGCAACTCCACATGTATCGAAGGAGGCATATAGTAGTCTGCAGCCCTCCCCGGATCAGCAGAGGAGGTGGAGCAGTGACCAGGATGGCTCAGAAGAGTGGGGTAATTGGCTGAGTACAATTAGGAAGAAAAATGGGGGAAAAAAACTATAGTATATAATTTAAAATGCGGCACGGTGGCGCAGTGGTTAGCGTGATCGCCTCACAGCAAGAAGGTCCTGGCTTTGAGCACTGGGGTAGTCCAAACTTGGTGAGTCATCCCGGGTCGTCCTCTGTGTGGAGTGTGCATGTTCTCTCCGTGTCTGGGTGGGTTTCCTCCCACAGTCCAAAGACATGTAAGTCAGGTGAATTTGCCGTACTAAATTGTCCCTTGGTATGTGTGTGTGTGTGTGTGTGTGTGTGTGTGTGTCGGCTCTAAGATGGCCTGGCGGCCTGTCCAGGGTGTCTCCCCGCCTGCCGCCCAATGACTGCTGGAATAGGCTCCAGCATCCCTGGGACCCTGAGAGCAGGATAAGCGGTTCAGATAATTGATGGATGGATGGATAGTTTAAAATTTAAAATTTAATAAAACTAAAATAGCCATGTCTGTAATGTGTCTCTCTACAGTTCTCAGCACTCAGAAAAATTGGCATTTCTTTGGTCCTGTTGATGATCATGTCTTTGGTAACACATCAAATATAACTTGCAAACTGCTGAGGAAAGCCTCCTTTATATACTCTCCATCGGAGAATGGCTACCCGTGTTAAGCAATGCACTATACAACTTTAGTATAGCTGCCCTCTGTAGCTTGGTTTTTGGCAGCACATCGGGTTGCAACCACTCTGCTTTGCATCTCGTACTGGGCCGTCTCCCTCTGGATTGATTCAGCTTTATCAGCCTTATCTTTGAAGTTTTTCTTGTGCCTTGTTTCAAAATGACCTTTTATACTCGAAGTTCAACACACAACATTTTCACAGCAGAGAGTGCACACACAGCTAAGTATTTTTGTGAAATAAAAATTATTGTTTTTCTTTTTTTGTCCAAGACATCCGAAAGAGGCAAATGTTAGACCACCTACTTGTTATTTTTACTTTCTCCATCATCAGTTGTTCTTGATATAAAGCAAAACAGAAAGCTAGCTAGCCATGCTATGTTTTCTCTACCGCTGTAATGCTGCACTCGTGGGAAGATCAGAGGGAGGGGAGGAGGGGTTTGATAGACCACGTCAGTTGTGTCTGCTGTCAAATCAATGGTGCATTTTTAGACTAATTAATTATTTCAGTATTATTTTAAATCAATTTGTTTTTTAGTTCACCACTGGGTCATATTTTATATTAAAAAAATGTTTTATATAAAAAAGCATACTAAAAAAATATTCATTGAATTGCTCCGCATGTCCGTGTTAATGGCTTGATGTGCCACTGTGGGCACGCGTGTCATAGGTTGCCGACCCCTACTCTGGGGTATTCTGTCCAGCCACTCCAGCCTTCTAGTTTTAACAGGAACATCAGTTGTGAAAAAATAACGATTCAGTTTCTGTGAAAGTCTGTTCAAATTCTGGTTGAAAACAAGTCTGACCTCCAAACCCTGCTCTCCCTGAGCTCGCATATTCACGAAACTCTTTGATGGTCATATTCTATCAAATCTTTCTGTTACAACAAAAGCAGGGAACTGCAAATCCCCGGCTTTTGCAACTTTTCTTTGGGAGATAATACCATGGGATTTACACCATATTACTGAACATTTCCACATACAGTGCTGCTTGAAAGTATGTGAACCCCTTGAGCAGTTAAGATGTTTCTGTTGTTTTACCATGATTTTCTTATTTTATCATCACCAGTTTTTATATATGAAATGTCAGATATATGTTTATCAATTGCATCTACTTGTTTAGTGGGACTTGTTTTAGTAGCCCAAAAACTACATGAAACATGGAATTAGGGTATGTGCAAAAGTAAGTGGACCCCCAGCTGCATTGGTTAAGTCAAGCAGGTAACAGACTTAGGTGAAACACATTTGGGTGCTTAATTAATCATTTAAGCAGACCAATGAAATGAGACATCCTTGGGAAAGGGTTTGGCCTGCACTAATTAAAAGACAGAGGAAACCAACCAAACCACTGTGGTCCCATACAAATCAACAATGCCGAGAGCAAAGGTGATATCCAAGGACATGAAGAAGAGGGTAGTGACAGCCCATCAGTCTGGGGAGGGCTATAAGACCATCTCCAAAAGATTCCAGCTCCATCCATCCACTGTAAGACATATAATTTACAAATGGACAGCCGTCAACATGACAGCAACTCTGCCTAGAAGTAGACGCCCATCAAAACTATCACCCAGAAGCACCAGAAAAATAATAAATCACGTAAAGGCCAACCCACACATCACCTCTAGAGAGTTGCAGACCTCTCTGGTAGCATCTGGGACAAATGTGCATGCGTCTACAATCAGACAAAAATTGAATAGCCATGACATTCATGGGAGGGTTGCTAGAAGGAAGCCTCTGCTCTCAAAAAAGAACAAAGCTGCCCGTTTCAACTTTGCCAGAGAGCACTTGGACAAACCAGAGGCCTTCTGGAAGTCCATTCTCTGGACAGACGAGTCCAAAATAGAATTATTTGGTCACAAGCAAAACCAACATGTTTGGAGAAAAGCCAACACTGCATATGAAGAAAAGAACCTCCTCCCAACAGTGAAGCATGGTGGTGCAAATGTGAAGGTCTGGGGCTGCTTTTCTGCTTCTGGATCTGGACGACTCCATATTATCCAAGGAACCATGAATTCTCCGGCATATCAACAAATTCTTGACCAGAATCTCCTGCCATCAGTCAGGGAGTTGAAGCTGGGACGAAAATGGATTATGCAACAAGACAATGACCCAAAGCATTCCAGCAAAACTACAAAGGCATGGCTTCAGAGAAAGAGAATTCGTACTCTGGATTGGCCCAGTCAAAGTCCGGACCTTAATCCAATTGAAATGTTGTGGCAAGACCTGAAGAAGTTGGTACATACCAGATGTCCCTCCAACCTCTCTCAACTAGCTGAGTTCTGCAAGGAGGAGTGGGCAAAAAGCCCCATAAGCAGATGCGAGTGACTGGTTAGTGGTTACAGAAGACGTTTGGTTGAAGTAATGGCTGCAAAAGGAGGAGCCACAAGCTACTAATACAAGGGTTCACATACTTTTGCACATGTTAAATTTTCAGTTTTTGTGAAATAAACCACCTTTGTTGAATTAAATAATGAAAATATATCGCTTTTTGTGTGTGTGTCCATTATTTGGAAGGTGTGCTTTACAAATTGGGATTTGAATGTATGTGTAATAAGCTTATTTTAATGTTTTTTACAAAAACAGTGACCCTGTCTGGAGGGTTCACAAACTTTCAAGCAGCACTGTATATGACAGTCACATGCTGACCTACAAGCAATGGCTGATATAGAAAGAAATGTGGATAAACTAAGGTTAACAATTGTACTAGTTTTATTTGATTTAATTTGACATTCTTTCAGTCATTTTACATGAGGAAGTACCTGAAACTTAAATGAATTGATACCTTTGAACTTGTAAAACCCAAGGTGCAACTGCTCATGAAATGCTGTCATATTTTTGATAAAATCTTAAGCATACTGCAATATCATGGATCTCCGTTTTTGAATATTCATGACTGAAATGTGTTGTGTCACTTAGTATGTGCTGTTGAGGGTTTGTTGCCGGAAGTTAAGAGGAATGTAAGATGTTTCTTACAATTGCTGCTTATTAATCTAAAACTAAAATCTAAAACCATTCAAATGTGAGGAACATACAGAAATACAAAGACTGTGGCATTTCATATTCATAATGCGATCACATAGATGCTCACAGTCCCTTGGATATCAGCCCTTGCATATTTACAGCAATAGAATATGTCCAGTAAAAGAAGTTTGAATCAGTTCATCTGGATACAACGTTTAGTGACAAATACGTTTCATCACTCAACTAAGTGACCTCCTCAGTCTAAACCGACTGCAGGTATCCCCACCCCTTATAGATAAGACAGTACAGTACAGTGCCTAACGACCGAAACCAATGACCAGTTTCATATGCAAATACGTATGGATGTGACCTTTAACTAGAGTTTCAAAGGCCATGTATACTATTCACAGAGGATTAGGAACTGTTAATGGGCACATCCATATTTGATCATGAAACTGGTCGTTGGTTTGGGTCGTTATACATCTGTTGCCATCTCACAGTGCTGTGATTGCAACATTCCCTAGTCCTCTGTGAATAGTACCCATGGCCTTTGAAACTCTAGTTTAAGGTTACACCCATGTGTATTTACATATGAAACTGGTCGTTGGTTTCAGTCGTTAGGCACTGTATAGTTTATAAGGGGCGGGGATACCTGCAGTCATTTTACACTGAAGATTTCACTTAGTTGAGTGATGAAACTTATCTGTCAGTAAATGTTGTATCCAGATGAACTGATTCAACCTTCTTTGATTTTCTTACCTGGATTATTGAGCATGCATCAAGACAGAATCTATCCAGCATTTCATTAATAAGTCGGTATCAAAGTCAGGGGTCAGAGGGAGTTAGATCTATTTTATTTTCTGTTTCAAATTTCATCTCAAGCGAAACACACACTTGTTGAAACTATTATTACCACTTATCATCCCCACGTTATTTCCTTTTCCTTGCCCCCAATATTAGCTGTGCTTTGGAGGCAGGGGCTGGGGACTGCCTCTTTAATAACAGTTCAGTTTGTAGGGGTACAATGTTGACATATGCGAATGTTATAATATTTGTACAGAAATGGTAAGATATCATCCAGGACTGATGGTTTTCTTTAACATTGCTATGTATTTCAGTTTTACGCTTAAATAACCAACATCGGATATGCATTCATGCATTGCTGCTGTTAGCTGCATTATTGATGTAACATCAGATGACCCTGCCTTTGTCAAAAGTATTGCGTAAGACCTTTTTGTTTGTTTCTTTTTAGCCATTTGTCTTGGTGATAATCTATATTTAGCAGTGTAAAGTTTCAGTATTCAGTTTATTTTCTCTTTGTGGTAATGTTCTTGTCCTGTTGCATGCAGTAGGGGCCATATCTCCAAAGCATCAAGTTACCAAGGCGCAATTTCATTTAAAGCTTATGAGGCCTTTGCAAAGGCTGTACTGACAAGCATAATGAGTTTAGAAAATCTCAACAGCACAGAAAATTGTCTGCTGATGTCAGCTGGCTAATCATATTTTCACCATCTAATAAAAATCAGTGGACCAGAGTTAGCATTGCTGGCATGTTTGACTGGTATTAACAGGTGTTGGAAGGCTTAACTTTTGCCATAGAGTCATGCTGAGTTAATTTAAGCACCTTTTTGAATAATGTCAGCTTCCATAACAGTGTCAATTCTGACTCACAGGACATAATGTTTTTAGAGTTTTTCTGAAAGTGACTTGGATCTGTTAATGATTTTTCTGGATCCATTATTCTGCCTTCTGAGTTTATTCCGATTGTGTTGTTCATTTGCAATCACCTACGTATGTTTAATTAGATATTGGTGTAGCAGACAGAAAATAAAATAGTGTTCATTGTCTCCTCTTCATGGCTGATGTGGCGGCATATTTATCCCCGCACAAATTCACACCATCGTTATATTGTATCCCTCAGAAACCAATGGCTGTAAAATAATTTTGTGTGGAGCTTGTTTAGCTTTTCTTTAGCTACTATTGATGTATATTGTGATTAAGGCAGTCATTTTGGATTTAATATTTATCCAAGCTGCGAGAGCTCTGTTTCCTATGGCAACTACAGTAGCTTGCTTGCTTGCTTGCTGGTTGTCCATCGTGCCCGATGATGACCATCTTCTTCTATTTGTGGGTCCTTTGAGGACTCAGATAGCAGAAGATACCTGCGCAGAGATGGTTTTTAAAGTGGCATGGGGGGTGCGCTTCTCCCAACGCCACATGACTTGATTGTAGAGGAGATGGATCCGATGGCAAGGGGGATCCCTAGACGACCGGCACCTCCACACAACTGCAGGGGGCTGCCGGAAATCCTGTTTTTCGGAAACCGCCTCGAAGCGTACCGCCACAGCTTGCTTTTCTGTTGGGGTGAGCTCCCTTAGCCTTATGTCTTCCCAGACTCACCCACAAGGCAGCGGGGCAGTGGTTGATAGGTGCCAGGGCGTGTCCACCAGGGTGGGCCTGCACACCATATCTCTGGGGCCCACTGCTGCTTCGAGATCCCCTGCCAAGTTAGCCTGGGGCCGCAAGACCCCAGTTACCACGTGTGGCCACGGGGAGGCCTGGCAGGAGTCTTGGTGAAGGAGAGGCTATGTACTGGCAAGGGAAGGCTTACACGCTAGGACGCTTCCCTATTCGCCACAAAGGCTAGCCAGCGGCAGCAAGCTAAGGGCAGAAAGGACACAAGCGGGTTGGAAGAACACATGCACCTTCCCTCCAACTACACACTGCTGCACTAGACGCATCACAACACCCTGTGTGTATGTACGTACACACACACACACACTACAGTAGCTACAGTGTAGCCTGCTACCGATAGCTTTATCTTATGATACATTTTAGATTACAATCCTAAAAGTTGTATTTGAGGGCACTTACCTGTTTTAGCTGTAATGAACACCCCATGGCCTTAATGATAAAGTTCTCTTTTTCTCACACAGCTTCATAACGTCTTTTGGAGAATTAATTATACTAAGGAGCAAGTACACTGGCTTCCATACTCATTTATGGACCGAGTTTGTCTGGCTTTTTATCTGCCTTCAAAACTAATGCAGTTTACAGGTAGCGAGAACAGCACATCTGTTTTAACACCAACTTTGTATTTTATCTGAGCGTATTTAGGCTTTCATTATTAGTTAAGGGTTTTAACAATATAATTATACAGATTAAATCACATTTTCTATACTGGTATCTTTGTAATGTCTTCATTTATATTTAAGGCCAGTTTGATTTTGCACTACATTATCTTGGCTAAAGCAAGGACTCAAGCAGGAAAATAATAATAGAATGAATGAACGTTGACAGTGCAAATGATATAAGCTCACATTTCCCTCTTCACTGCAGACCACACTAGCCTATGTTATATATACTTAGCACAAAAAGTAAGGAAATTTGTGTTTGGTAGATTATTTCTTTGTTGTAACAATGTTTCTTGGCAGTAAATCTCATACCGTTGGAAAGCCTGTTTATTTCCCCTTTAAATGGTACCACATTTGTAAGGAACATGCATTTGTGGGATGAGCAGCAGAGCTGAGTATGTGGGTTGCGCCCATCAAAAATTTGCCAAATCTTTTCTGCCAATGCCAAACAGCTTATTTTGCTGTTGCTATTGACTTGTTTTGAGCTTCTGGTACCCCAGGTGCTGACAATCAGGTGCCTGATATAAGATTTATTGCCAAGAAGCATTGTTACAAAAAAGAATCAACCAAACACAAATTTCCTTACTTTTTGTGCTAAGTATATTTACAGCTCCTCAGGTTTTTACCCCTGGCTCTGGTGTGGTATGTAACTGTGATTCATGGAAGCTATGCAGTGTGAGTTGAATAAGACATGTAATGAGCTCTCTTCTTCTGAGGGTTACAGAAAGGCTGCAGAGGAAAGCTCTGTAAACCAATGCCAACTTTTAAGGACACCAACCAAATAACATCATGGTCAGGAAAAAAAAATAATTGTGATTTCTAGAGAGGAGGGAACAGAAAGAAATAACATGTTTTAAGTTTGCTGCATGCTGCCTTTGCATCTTATATTGTTTGAATGAGACAATGGGGGAGTTGTAAAGAATCAGAATCAGAATCATGTTTATTGGCCATATAGGTTTAAATATACATGTAATTTGACTCCATTTTCGTAGCTCTCTCAGTGTACTTAACATAGAATAACAACACTACAACACAACAATCTTCACATATACACAAGGATTGACTTATACAGGAAAATTAGAGATGATAAAGTGCAGTGGAGCAGAGAATATATCAGAGATGGTGAAATAAATGTTAGCAGGTTACTTACATACATGTCTGAGGTAGATGGACATGACAGAGCGTACCAGTAACTGTTTTTATGTCTGGCTGTTTTGGGGTACAGTGCTCTATAGCACCTACCAGAGGGAAGGAGTTGGAACAGGTTGTGACCAGGGTGTGATGGGTCTGCAGTGATGCCGCCTGCCCATTTCCCGAGTCTGGAGATGTATAAGTCCTGAATGGAGGGCAGGTTGGCACCAATGATTTTTTTCTGCAGACTGAACTGTCCATTGTAGTCTGTCCCTGTCCTGTTTGGTGGCCAGTCCAAACCAGACAGTGATGGCTGTGCAGAGGACAGACTGGATTATTGTAGTGTAGAACTGAATCAGCAGTTCCTGAGGCAGGTTGAACTTCTTGAGCTGGCGGAGAAAGTACATCGTCTGCTGGACCTTTTTGATGAGTGTGTCTATGTTGGATGAACACCTTAGGTCCAGAAATCTGTAGGTTTTCACCATAGACACCATGCTGTTGAGTATGGTGAGGGGGAACAGTTCTGGGGGACTCCTCCTGAAGTCCACTGTTTTGAGTGTGTTCATTTCCAGGTTGTTATGGCCACACCAGATGGCCAGCTGATCAACCTCCTGTCTATATGCAGACTCGTCACCATCCCAGATAAGGTCAATGATGGTTGTGTCGTCCGCAAACTTCAGCAGTTTAACAGACAGGTCACCTGAGGTGCAGTCATTTGTGTAGAAGAAGAAGAGTAGAGGGGAGAGCACACATCCCTGGGGGGCTCCAGTGCTGATTGTCCAGGTGCTGGATGTGATTTTCCCCCAACTTCATCTGCTGCTTCCTATATGTCAGGAAGTTTTTAATCCACTGGCAGACGGAGCCTGGTACAGTGATTCGGGTATGTTTGGAGTGGAGGATATCTGGGATGATGGTGTTGAACACTGAGCTGAAATCCACAAAAAAGACCCTTGCATATGTCCCTAGGGAGTCGATGTGTTGGAAGATGTAATGCAATCCCAGGTTGACTGCATCCTCCACTAATGTTTGCTCAGTAGGCAAACTGCAAGGGGTTGAGCAGGGGGCCTGTGATTTCCTTCAGGTGGGCCAACACCAGTCTCTCGAAGGATTCCGTGACCACAGACATTACGACAATGAGCCTGTAGTCATTTAATCCTGTGATATGGGATTTCTTGGGGACCGAGATGATAGTGAAGCTCTTGAAGTGGGAGGGGACTTCACACAGCTCCAGTGATCTGTGAAAGATCAGTGTGAAAATGGGGGCCAGCTGGTCAGCACAGACTTTCAGACAGGAGGGTGACATACCATCTGGGCCTGGTGCCTTCCAGGTCTTCTGTCTCTGAAAGGAAGAGCTGGCGCATATCCTCAACACCAATTCTGAGTGCAGGTGGGGGTTCGGTGGGGAGGGAAGAGGGGCTGGCAGGGAGTGCAGTTGGTTGTGGGTTAAAGCCAGAGAGGGTGAGGGTGTTTATTGGCCATGTAGGTTTGCACATACATGGAATTTGACTTCTGATGTGAACTCTTTTTCAGGGTTTCTCCACGGGCGAGCATGTATAAGGTACTGCATTAAAAAAACAAACAAAAAACTGCTTACTCATGCTTTCGCTTTTGTTGTGTCATATAGACACAACAAATCTTTATCTTTTTCTCCATCCATCTAGCCATCCAGCTCTCAGTGAAATGAATTTTATTGCTCAAGAGATATTGAAAAGAAGTCAGTACAACAATTTTCTTTACAGTGGGAAAAGCCTAGTTTGGCTGTTGAAATTCATTGTATTCTGTATACACTGGTTAGAACTGGACAAACTGTGACTCCGCTCATTAAATGTAAAATACCTCGCATGAGCAGTGGTATTCTTAAGAAACCCGTTTTCATTTGTCAGTAGTAAATTTATGTTGGTTAATTTATTTTCTTGATGAAATAATTTACATAGATGGGTGCTTAATAGTTGTAGCTATCTTGAAAAAATTGTTTTATGAGAGAAGATAATTCACCAGCAGTACCCACAGTTGATGCCTCTATTTTGAATGTATGATATTCTTCATACTTAGGATAGATTTGGAGGATCTGTTCAGTTTACCCTGAACATTACTCTTTAAATCACTAAATTCTTAATACTTTCAATTCTTTTCAGGATAAACGGTTTGGATAATGGATGGATGGATACTCTATTAATCCCCATGGGGAAATTTTGTTCTGCATTTAACCCATCCCAGCTGTGTAGCTAGGAGCAGTGGGCAGCTGCAGCACCCAGGGACCAACTCCAGTTTGTCTTGCCATGCCTCCGTCAGAGGCACAGACAGGAGTATAAACCCTAACATGCATGTCTTTTGATGGTGAGGGAAACCAGAGCACCTGGAGAAAACCCACAGACATGGGGAGAACATGCAAAATCCACACAGAAAGGGATGACCCCCAAAGGTTGGACGACCCCAAGGTTTGAACCCAGGACCTTCTTGCTGTGAGGGGACAGCACTAACCACTGGGCCACCGTGCCGCCCAGTATAATATAATACTATAATAATAATAATAATAATGATAATAATACCATATAATAATAATAATATAATGTAGGCATTGTAGACAAATTGTGAGGCCCTTTAGGCTGTGGTAAGAAAGGATTCCTTTTCAATATTATTTTCATTATCTTTTCTAAAAGACGATGTGCATGACAAGTGGGATTGTAATTTATGTGCAGGCTCTGGTTTGAACATGATACAATTTAGGTTTTATGAATGAAACACCACTGAGACATGATTGTTTATCAAACAGAAAATAAAATCCATTCTACATCTTTCCTAAAGCCTCAAAATATGTGACTGTTTAAATGTGTTATTATACTTTTGCTCTAATTCTCCCATCTGTATACTTATTCGATGGATAAGAATTACATCAAAAAGATATGAATTGCCCTTCATTAATCAATATTTAATTCTGACGGCAGTTAGTTAGTGTGGTCGCCTCACAGCAAGAAGGTCCTGGGTTTGAGCCCTGGGGTAGTCCAACCTTGGGGGTTGTCGCGGGTCGTCCTCTGTGTGGAGTTTGCATGTTCTGCCCGTGTCTGTGTAGGTTTCCTTTGGGGGCTCCAGTTTCCTCCCACAGCCCAAAGACATGTAGGTCAGGTGAATTGGCCATACTAGAATATCCCTAGGTATGAATGTGTGTGTGTGTGTGTGTGTGTGTGTGTGTGTGTGTGTGTGTGTGTGTGTGTGTGTGTGTGTGTGTGTGTGTGTGTGTGTGTGTGTGTGTGTGCGCGCAGGTGTATGTGCGTGTGTATATGTCGGCCCTGTGTGATGGCCTGGTGGCCTGTCCAGGGTGTCTCCTCGCCTGCCGCCCAATGACTGCTGGGAGAGGCTCCAGCATTGCCGCGACCCTGAGAGCAGGATAAGCGGTTCAGATAATGGATGGATGGATATTTAATTCTGATTCCATCAAGGCATAGACAATGGTTAAAATGTTCAAAATGTCAAAACATCAAAATATTATATCATATACTCCATCAAAGAGTAAGAAAGCACTAATTTTTAGTCTCTGTGTTTAAAAAAGATATAAAGGAGTCTAGATGTAGAGAACAGTGATGGTGTTGTCAATATATAAAATATATAAAGGGGTGTACACGTAGAGGACAGTGATGGTTGTCTATGTATCTTCTACTACTACTACTATTACTACTACATTTGTCCTCCCTCACCACATCCATAAACCTGCTCTTTGGCCTTCTTCTTTTCCTCTTCCCTGGCAGCTCCATATTTAGCATCCTTCTCCCAATATACCCAGGATCTCTCCTCCACACATGTCCAAGCCATCTCAATGTTGCCTCTCTTGCTTTGTCTCCAAACCGTCCAATCTGAGCTGGACCTCTAATATACTCATTCTTAATCCTGTCCTTCTTCATCACTCCCAATGAAAATCTTAGCATCTTCAACTCTGCCACCTCCAGCTCCACCTCCTGTCTTTTTGTCAGTACCACTGTCTCCAAACCATATAATATAGCTGGTCTCACTACCATCTTGTAAACCTTCCTTTTCACTCTTGCTGGTACCTTCCTGTCGCAAATCACTCCTGAAACTCTTCTCCACCCACTCCACGCTGCCTGTACTCTCTTCTTCACCTCTATTCTGTACTCCCTGTTACTTTGAACAGTTGACCCCAAGTATTTAAGCTCATTCACTTCCATCCCCTCTACTTGCATCCTGAGAAAGCAACCCAAGAGTCTCTCAAGGCAGAAAAGTGGACTATTCATCAGTGACCAAGTCAGTCACCTAACCTCAACCCAATTGAGCATGCTTTTCACTTCCTGAAGATCAAACTAATGGCCAAAAGACCCACAAACAACCAGCAACTGAAGGCAGCTGCCGTTAAGTCTTGGCAGAACATTTCAAAGGAGGAAACTCAGAATTTGAAGATGTCGATGGGTTCCAGACTTCAGACAGTCATTGACTGCAAAGGATTTTTCTCCAAACATTAAACATAATTGTTATAATCATAGTTATGTTTGTTTGTCCAATTACTTGTGAGCCTCTAAAAATAGGGTGACCCTGTATATCCATGGCTGTAATTCCTGAACCGTTAATGCCATATTTGTTTATCCAACCCCTTAAATTAAAGCTGAAACTCTACTCTTTAATCACATCTCAAATACTTCATGTCAAGTCCACTGTGGTGGTGTACAGGGGCAAAATTACAAATTGTGTAACTGTCCAAATACTTATTGACCTAACTGTACTTATCTACCACTCCCGATTTCCTCATATAGTACCACACGTTCTCTCTAGGCACCCTGTCATATGCTTTCTCTAAATCCACAGACACAATGTAACTCCTTCTGACCTTCTCTATGCTTCTCCATCAATATTCTCAAAGCAAACGTCCATTTATAAAGGCATTGTCCATGTATAAAGGATATAAAAGAGTGTAGATGTAGAAGACAGTAGTGGCATTTTCCATGTTTAAAATATATATAAATGGGTGTAGACATGGAGGACAGTGATGGTTGTGTCCATGTATAAAGGATATAAAAGGGTGTAGATGTAGAGGACAGTGATGGAGGTGTCCATCTAGTTGCATGACACTGGCATGTCACCTTTCTACTGGACCCCATATGTATGGCATATTCGGGTCTTTGATTATCACAAATGATATAAGCAATTTAGAGGAGGTTGATAGTAATTTGTTTTTCTCTCCAAGTGCCCTTGTGATATATGTTTTTTGTTTTTTATTTTATTTTCAGAAATAGCAACACGTTTTCAGCCTCAAAAGAGAAAAATAAATACATTTACTGACTCTTCAAAATTAAATAAGAAGTTGATACTGTGTTCTTGAAGAGATGCTGAACATCTCAAAGCCCATTTCTGGGTTTCATAATCATCAAAAAGTCCCAGCAGAGGATGTATTTTCTTTGCCAGCCAAAGACGTTCAACCTGCCTCAGGAACTGTTGATTCAGTTTGACACTGCAGTAATCCAATCTGTCCTCTGCACAGCCATCACCAGTGGCACCGGCAGCCGTAATCCTGTACGCACCGTACGTACTGTACGCACCATGCGCTATTAGCTAGTGACATTAACACCAATCATCGGCCTTCAAATGTATTTGTGTCAAACGGCGTGAGTGGCAAAAAACAAAAAACGAACAAAATCATAAAAAAATGTACGCACGGTGTGTACAGGATTACGGCTGCCGGCGCCACTGACCATCACTGTCTGGTTGGGATTGGCCACCAAATAGGACAGGAATAGACTGCAACAGACAGTTAAGTCTGCAGAGAAAATCATTGGTGCCAACCTACCCTCCATTCAGAACTCATACACCTCCAGACTCGGAAAATAGGCAGACAACATCACTGCAGACCCATCACACCCTGGTCACAACCTGTTCCAGCTCCTCCCCTCTGGTAGGCGCCACACATTAAGATTCAGATTCAGACATCTTTATTTATCCCAGAAGGGCAATTCAGTTTCACAGTCCACCCGGACCACACACAAACTCACAGACAAGTGGCAATCATCAGTATGTCAGAGAGAATAGACAGATCAGTACATGGGCAAGAGATGCACACTGTCACCCTCGTGTGGCCTTGCATGCAGACTCACTCGAGGACCAGGCGAAGGATAAAAATTCACATAAGTTAAAACAATAGAATAAATAAATAAAGCATTCTAAGATGCATTGCATTGTTACATTCCACCACTACATTCAGTGAACGTACAAGCCCACAAGCCATGCGAAAAACAAACAAGGTATAAACCAACTATTTTGGTTTAAAAACAATATAAAGCATTTATTTAAAGGGACTATTCTCTGCATTTAACAGCCTGATAGCAGAAGGAATGAAGGACCTAGAATAGCGATTCGTTTTCCTAGGGGGCGCTTTATAGTGCCAGGCTGAGGGTATTACAGTGACTTCACAGGACAGGATGTGGTCAGATTGGCTAATAATTCCTTTTGCTTTCTGGGCCACACATTGCTCCCAGAGGGAGCACAAGTCTCTCTGCTGGACTCCGATTATTTTGGAGCAGACCTTAACGATACTGTTTTGGCTATTCCTGTCCTTCACAGACAACCCATTAAACCAACAAATAGAGGAACAAGTTAAAAGACTTTCAGTAAATGACTGGTAAAAAATACATGAGATGGTGTTACAGACATTAAAGGAATTAAACTTCCGCATTAAGTTAATTCTTTGATGTCCACGCTTGACAATTAAATCTGTGTTTCCATCAAACTTGAGTTGGGAGTCGAATACGGTTCCCAAGTACTTATAAGTGTCAACAATTAGAACATGCTCGCCATGTACAGTGCTAGCTTTGGGTTTATCACTGTTCTTCCTAAAATCAATGGTAAGTTCCTTAGTTTTTGACACTTTAAGGTCAAGGAAGTTATCATCGCACCGATCAACAAAGACAGGTAGGGCACAACCCCAAAACAACCAGATATAAAAACAGTTTCTTTCCGCAGGCTGTCATTCAAATGAACGCGTAACACGGTCAAATAAATCTAACCATTTTGTATATACTGTACTGTGCATTGTACGTATACTGGTACATTCTGTCATGTCCATCTACCTCAGGCATTTATGAAGTAACCTACCTAACATCTATTTCAGCATCTCTGATATATTCTCTGCACCACTGCACTTTATAACTTCTTATTTTGCCTGTATGTAGTCAATCCTTGTGTAATTATCCGAAGCTTGTTGTGTTGTAGTGTTGTTATTCTGTTAAGTACACAGAGAGCCATGAAACTGGAGTCAGATTCCATGTATGTGCAAACCTACATGGCCAATAAACATGATTCTGATGTTTGATTCTGAAGTGTCGCCGCAAATGTGTTTTCAACATTAATCACCAACTTGTTGTCTTTTCTGGATGACTGTTGACATTGACAGCCTGTTCAAACAACTTTTTTTTCTTTCTTTTGAAAGATAGGCAGCCTGCAGAGTAACCTCTGGCAGATGGTAGATCAATTCATGCTTCCCTTTCCTGTCAAAGTGTAGGATACCACACGTTCATGTAACTTGGAATTTAAATTGAAGAAAAGGATCTTTTCAGCACCTGATGTAGAAAATTATAATGTGTTGATAACAATTTTCAGTAGTTCACAGCTAGGTAGAATATAATTATCAACTTTTGGTTTCTGCCCATTGTAGCCAAATGTCATATTTTGCTCTTGTAGTTACTGAGCAATGTGACGCGTGAAATAAACCATAGTTGATTCCAAAAATTTTCTTCATCGTTAGTCTTTTGTAATATGTCTAAATCATTCAGGCCTTAATCTGTACTTAGTTTGCTTTATGTCAATGATAAACCACTTAGTGGATTTAGCTGAAATTACACATTGCTGCATTAGGGGATGCTACTTTCTCTGTTAACGGTCTGCTGTGTGGGGAGAGGGTTATATGTAAGAAGAGGGAAATTAATTAACTTGTTTTACATCCACTGGAGCTGGAGAAAACGTTGCTCAACACATATTGGGCCCTTGATGTTGCCCAGGTGTAAAGTGAATCATCTGGTGACTTAAAATGTTACTGTGCGTGCCATCATTTCCGAGACTCAAAAAAAGGTTGTGCCAGTTATCTCCTTGATTTTTTATGTATTACACATCTGGGGGTTATGTAGCGTCTGCTGTAGCTTTGGAACTGTTCTTTTAATTTGAGAATCGATTTTAAAATTGTGCCTCATTAATTTAATGGGTCATCTGCGACATTGTAGAGGAAATTGATGTTCCACCATTTCAGGTGATTCACTCGTTGGCTTGTTAGTTAATGGTTGCAGAGGCAAGATACTCTCTACATCTGGTCATTAACTATGATGAAAGGTGAGCATTGGGTACTGTGTGGACACCGACTGAGTCGCTGGTCCCCAACAATTAAAAACCCATTACTCTTATAACAGAAATACACCCTTGGCTTCTGTCTCACAACTGGCTTTTATCACCCTTTCCAGTATTCTCATTTTTAGTTTTTTATTTCTCTCTCCTCAGACATACTTAAGTTTCTGCTTGGTGGATGTCATTTCTTTGGATCTAAAATAGCGTACGGGGGAGATATCTGTGGAGTCAGAGTGAATGTGGTTCATTGGTAATGAAGATTTCGTGTTATTCATCACGTTCCTTCATCAGCTTTCCTCACTGCTAGTTTTGGATAGTGGAAGAGACAACTAAGGACATTGAGGTAATGAAAGTTTTGTTTTATCCCTACCTTCCAAAGCACTGGCCATCTCTGTATGAAGAGATTTTTTCCCAATAACATTTACGATACGGGGCGTCCAGGCAGCGTGGCGGTCTATTCCGTTGCTTACCAACGTGGAGATCACTGGTTCGAATCCCCATGTTACCTCTGGCTTGGTCGGGCATCCCAATTGGCCGTGTCTGCGGGTGGGAAGCCGGTTGTGTCCTAGTAACTGCACTAGTGCATCCTCTGGTTGGTTGGAGCACCTGGCTGAGTAGGATAATTGGCCAGATACAATTGGGGAGGGGGGGGTCAAAAAAATAGTTTACGATATGAGGACAGTGTTTTATTCAGTGGTTGATATATGTAAATGATATATCCTTTTTAATAACTGCCAGGATAAGCTCTTATCCCAATTTTTAGAAAGCCACAAATCCGATCAACTGTTGAATGTTGTGGTCTACGTATGTAAGTTCTGTTTCTAATGAATATTCACCTAGAATGATTATTCATGTTTATATGGAAAGAACTGATCAGAACATGCACGTAAGATGCTTATCCTAAATATCCCTGTTAGATGGGACTGTTGGTCTAAGCCCCTCCCCAAGCGTTGTGTGTGAATGGTACACCCCAGCAGGAAATAGGGATTGGGGTGTTACGATATATTCATACAACCATAATAATGCAGTCATGGGTTATACATACGCTACGGTCTCTGTTGTGATTATTTACACAAACAATGCCCTTACCTGGTATATGACTCAATAACAGTAACGCTGTATACATGTACATTTTGTTTTACATACTCAAAAGGGTTAGAATTAAGGTTATAGAGACATGTAGAGCAATTACTTCCATCTTTCAAAGCCAGTTATAATGGTACCGTCATAACGTCACTGGGCTTACATTTTGTTAACACTAGAATGACCGAGATTTTGCTCCTACTGGACAGAAAGACTGGCGAGAGTACAGATTGTCATGCTTTGCTGACTCAGCCACAGCCTGTCTCTCATTCTTTCTCAAAGAACTAGACAAGTTTTGTTCTGACAACAGTTAGATTACTTTCAACTTTCTGTTTTACCACGGCTCATGTGCTGAAGATGTGCAAAATTGTTGCCTTCGGCTTTTCAAAAGATATCGCGGAACTCCTTGAGACTGGACAACCATTTGTCAGCAGGCTGTTGAACCAGGCGGATCATGAGGGAGCCATTCTTCATGAGATGATGTAGCTGATGTGGCCACATTCACACCTACAGCACACGGAGAGCTCCTGTGAGGAGCTAATGTGTTGAAGAGAACTGGGTAAGATCAGTCACTGTACTGCGGTGGCCTGGAGGGCTGATATCCATACTGGGAGCAGAGTTAGTGTCAAGGCTGCTTCAAGGTACACTGCATCATGTCTCAAAATATGGAAATCTCTCTCTCCCCTTATGACTCGCAAAGGGGCAGGCCATAACTTCCAAATATTATAGAGACACAACATTTGAGATTTATGATCTGCATTATAATGCAGACTGTAGGGGTGACTGAAAACAAGGAGGGAGGTGGATGGTGGCTCCTCCAGGCAATAGTGAAGAGGCCTGTACAGTTTTTCCCGAGTGTTGATGTAAGCCTATGCTTTGTGCTGCCAGTGTGACTGTGTTGTTGATGCTTTACTGTTGGAAAACGATGCACATTGCTCTGCCCATAATGTGATTTATGTGTTCTTATGTAACTTTAAACTTGAAGTGTTTGTGTGTTCACATCACTTAATGCGCTATTTGATGTGTCAACATTTGAGTGGAACTTTGTTCTGATGCCCACAGAGATAAGGAAAGCATAAAGAGGTGACGCCACAGGAAGTTTAGAATGTAAACAAACCAAGCATGGTCTCTATTGTCACGCAAATTCACGTTACTTCTATCTCTCTCAATCTGTCGTGTTAATCCTTCAGAAAGCAATGACTAAGTGTTACATGGTCATAAGACGTTTATAACTTAAATGTAATGAGTTTTGGCAACTTTGATGAAGTTTTGGATGTTTTGATAACTGAATACGATCGCTGCGCGATGCTACTCGATCAGACACGTTAGCATGGCTGCTAATAATGTGAGTTTATGGAATGTATTTTAAGTTAGCACTTTTCTATTTTCTCTTTTTATTTGTAGTTTCACTCCGATTCAATTTTGTCAACTTGACTGCTACAATTGGAAGTCATTAAAGGAGCAAGAAGTCTAATTTTCCTGGCTCTTGAAAGGGAGTTTGGCTGGCTGTTTAAGTTAACGCTTAGGAAGCACAACACGTAGAAAGAGCAGTACACGCATATTTTAATGCCTTTTGTTAGAGAACAATATTTAATTTATATCTGTAAGTATAGCAGTTTGGGAAATTTGAAATTATTAGTAGTTTAAGACACGTAGGTCAGGTGAATCGGCCATACTTAAATGTGTCCCTAGGTGTGAATGTGTCAGCCCTGTACTGGACTGATGGCCTGTCCAGGGTGTTTCCCTGCCTGCCGCCTGATGACTGCTGGGATAGGCTTCATCGTTCCGCGACCCGGATTCGGATAAACGGCTTGGATAATGGATGGATTGGATAGTAGTTTAAGATTTGATGTTACGATGAGCCGAAGTAATATTTAGCGTATGACTCCATGAAAAACTGACTTAAAGTTGGTATTAGTGACGTAGTTGATTCTGCTGGTGGAGCATTGGAATCAGTATTGATTAAAATTAACATCTGAAATGAACTTGGATTTAACACAGCTCATTCACAAGTCTTGTGAAGATGATAGATAGATGAGAATATTGCTGGGGTATGGTGTTTTCAAGATCATATAAACTGTAGTTATATAGTAATTGGGGGGCACCTTGGTGGCTCACCTGTCACTGTCAAATAAATCAGAAATGCTTTTTAGAGCTATTGACATATTTATGGAAGTTCATAATCTCACATTATGTGATCCTTGCTATTTGTCATGAAATGCATGGAAAACTAATGTTAGACACAAATGTGAAATGTTTCAATTATGGACAAGACTTGTAAATATTCCTAACTGTAGACTCACTAAAGGAATATATGTATATCTGGGAAAATATTCCTAACTGTAGACTTACTAAAGGAATATATGTATATCTGGGAAAACACTAAGAAGATGCAAGATTCGTGTTTAATGAAGTAAAGTCTTTGTCCAGGGTGTCTCCCCACCTGCCACCCAATGACTGTTTGGACAGGCTCCAGCATCCCACGACCCTGAGAGCAGGATACGCGGTTCGGATAATGCATGGATGGATGGATGGATGGACTAATGTATCATTTATTTTTCACAATAGGTTGCAATGTAGTATACAGGATATCAGCAACAAAATATTCCTCATTTGTAAAGAAAGTGGTTTGTGGACATATGAAGCAAAACTAAGATCATATTGTCTTGTTAGGAATATATGTGGGACAGTGTGGTTATTTTCCTTTATTTCATGTCACTTTCGTGTGTGTGTGTGTGTGTGTGTGTGTGTGTGTGTGTGTGTGTGTGTGTGTGTGTCAGAGAGAGAGAGAGAGAGAGAGAGAGAGAGAGAGAGAGAGAGAGAGAGAGAGAGAGAGAGAGAGAGAGAGAGAGAGACTCTAGATCGACTCGACATAGTGAATAATTTGCGAGACATTATTCAGTCAAGCAGGACTGAAATAAGAGAACTGAGAATCTTTAATTCCTGCATATGAATGTATGTATGCATGTGTGCATATGTGTATTGAAGCGCTTAGTTTCAGTTGAAGAGATTCCTTGAAAACTGAGCTACTGTCACAAAGTAGACCCTTCACAGTAAGTAATTGCTGAAACAGAAATATTCTAAAAATATCATGTCATTATGTAACGCTATCCAAGTTGTTCACAACTTCTGTTCACAACACAATTAAAACTAGACACAAAGTCAGCCTCGTTTAAGAAGTAAAGAGTAATGAATTTTAGCTCTTAATCTCCTTTTTTTTTTCAGAATGGAAACGCAACATTTCAAAGGTGTTGCTCTCACACGTCAGCCCTCAGGGTTTGACTTCCAGTTAGGCTTCACACATGCAGAGTCAAGTCACTGTATCAGAACTGCACCAACTTTAAACTAAATGCGTTTAAATATAGCAGTGAAAGAAATTTCATGTTCCCATTGTTCCCGTGGAAACGCGACAAAACCGTCCCTGCTCCCACGCCGGCACTGTGTATTTGCCACTTCAATTCTCGCACACAAAACATGTTTGTATGTGAAAGAGTCTTTTCATGAAGTGATGCGGGGAGGAGGAGGAGAGAATAACAACCACAGATATTCTTCTCTCTCCGTCCTCCAGGAGCTGCCAGCTAGGGGGCAGAGGATGAATGTGATGTTGGGACATGCTGCAATTATGTCGGTGCGTGTGGTGCAAAGCCCACATGCTCTCTTCCACACTCCTCCCTTTAGCCCTCTCTTCTCTCTGCTCCCCCGCTACATTTTTTTTCTCTTCTCAATACTCACATATACATATTGAACCATCGGACTCTGCAGTGAAGCACAGAACCAGAACTTCTCTTGTCAGAATTGTTTTGATAGCCCAGTAAGGAATTTGCCACAGTGGTTGCCTTCACAGAAGACATACAGTAAGACCAAGACAAGCTGAAAACAAGGTATATCTGAACATACCGAGGAAAAACTGGGACTGTCGGGTCCAGTCGATGTAGATTAGTGACTCCTAGATTTTTTCAGTCAGGCCCCACATAGGTGTATGGAAATGTTTTGGGGTGCCCCCTGCACAACGCTCCCCACCTTGTGGTTAGAATGAATTGTAATCAATACATTTGCAAAATAAATAAATACATCTTAAAATAATAATGCAACTATAATTCAACTCAGGGCTGCAAAATCATGGCTAAAACGATGGCCATGATTTTGCATGTTAAATGTTAAATCATGCATTGCATGTTAAATCAACAGAAAACTGCCTTCACATCTATAACGTATTTTATATAAATATCCAAATGTATAAATCTTCAAATCAAAAAAATATTTATTACAATACTTATTACAATAATCTCACACCAGAACAACCTAAATCCAATGGGAATAATCGCCCCTGGCCATGATCAATTGATTTTGGAAGCCAAGACTAAAATTGTGATTAATTATGATTAATTGTGCTGCCAAGGTTCAACTATAGTTCATACTATTTCATCGTTTTGAACATACAAACAAGTCATGTTATGTCAAGTCAATTTTATTTGTATATATATCACAAATTACAAAGTTGCCTCAGTGGGCTTAACAGCAACACGACATCCTGTCCTTAGACCCTCTCATCGGATAAGGGACAACTCCCTAAAAAGTTCTTCCTTATCCGAGTGCAATTGATGTGGCAAATGATTCTCTGCCACGGTGAAATAATGAATTGGAAAACTATTGATAACTTTTATGTGCTCCTGATTAAATTCACATTAATGTGAGATGTGTATTAAAAAAGCTTTTTTTTTCATACATTTGGTTCACTTGAACATCTTTAGCATCTTCGCCCCCCAGCCCACAGTTTGAAAACCACTGAATAGAGTATGCAATTAGTCAATGCTAAAAATTACACATCACCTGCTACATAGAACAGCACATAACGCACCAGCTCACACTTTACTCATTGCATGCTCATGCTTGCTCTGTCTTCTACTAAACACATACATGTAAACTGAGAGAGACTTACCCAGTAACGGGGGCTACACACACCATAACTCTTTGACACACTTAAACACGCCAAGGTCAACAAAGATCTGCTACACTTACACCACATGTTTGTTAGTAGAAAATGTGATTTCTTACCTTATGGCTTCATCTTTGCCACTTATACAGCCATCTTCATTGTCTTGCTGGATGCAAAGTCCTTTATAATGTCTTTAAAGTCCATCTGATTGGCCAGTTCACACTCAATAGCAAGTATTGCCATTATCATTGTTTATACTTAGGATGAACATGATTATTGCTGACCTCTATGGCTGCCCCTAGTGGCTGGGCCCCAGAAAGCTTTCCCCCTTATGGGCAGCCCTGCTTTGCACTAATGCTTCAGCTGATGGTCATAGCAAAGCTTCACAATTCCAGCCAGGGAAGACAATTGCACAAAGAATCAGGAACAGGAATCAGGAACATGTATTTGTCATTTCATTTCATGCACTTGCGTACATGACATAAATAAATTCACTGCCCAAGAGAGTGAATGCCAGGGTGACTGTCAGAACTGTCGGTGTTCATGGGCTAGCAGTTAGCTTAGTCTGCCCTGCTTCCACATCCTGTCAGACTGCCCTTGGTGTTTCCTCCTCGGGTGCAGCTCCAAGCAGGGCCATGGTCCTTGGGCCCATCGGCCGATCCCGGCCGATCCAACACCACCTCTCCCAGCCTGGCACCTTCGACCTCCCCACACTCCACATGACGACACCAAAAACACAGTCAACCTTAGGCGATGTCGCCTCCAGACCGCCCTCAATGTTATCAGAACTGCCGGTCTTCATGGGCTAGCAGTTAGCTTAGCCTGCCCCACCTCCACGTCCTGTCAGACCGCCCTCTGACAGGAAGTCCTCGTCACAATGACAACTTCAATTTAAAACTACTATATGTTTTGTTTAAAAAGTACAAGCCAAAAACAAATCACAGGTAACCTACAACCAATCTGGGTTTATTTCCCTTTAGAAATCATAATTTCTCACTGCAACTCTGAAAAGATGAAACAATTAAGGACAGGTGCTATGGTTACATCCAGCACAAAATATACATGTATGAACTGATAAACATACAGTGACTGTACTGAAGCCCACACAAACGCACGTTTAAAGCTGCATGAGGGAATGTTTTATGGTAAAACATTACCCATTAATTGCGATTAGTATTGAAGATATTCTCCCAAGCCAAAGAACAAAAGTTTGATTCATGGGTTTGCTGAATTGCCTGTTTGTGGGTTGCTGAGAACATCAGCAATCCAAAAAACACTGGCGCACAGGAAGTAACGCATTTTACATATTTATAGACTTGCATTTATTTTTAATGTATGTTATGCTTACACTATTTAAATTGAAATTGATTACTTTCGTTTTGTTGGTTATACACGAATGAAAAAAATATGAGGTCACAGTGTTAGAAGCCATATAATCCATGATTGGTTTCTTACATCATTCAAGTGACATGAAATGGAATTGTGGGAATCACAGTCAACTAAAACTGAGCCGGAATTGCCCTATGCAGCTTTAAAGACTCACATGCCATGTTTATCTGCTTGTATTTATTATTTATTTATGTGTTTGTTTGTTGATGTAGCTAATGACATCAGATTCTGGGTGTGGTCACAGTGACTTCATCCTTCAAAAGTGAAAAGACTTCCTGCAGAGGATACAGCTGTGTATGCTTCACTGTAGGGGGCTTTGTGAGGGATTTTTTTTTTTTTTACTGGACAGCAAGTGACATGGCGGCAGTCATAATTTTCCAGGTAAAGGATAAGAGAAGGCGGTTTTTTTTTAGCTTTGAGGTGCAGCCCCGGGCTGAAGGCCCTGTGATGGGAGCAGTGAGTCTGCTGTGACTATATTTGTAATTAACCCTCTCTGCAGACGGCCGGGAGCTTTAAGCCACGAAGTCAAATTATCATGGGTGTTAATACATCAGGATGTGGTTTTGTTTGTCAAATTAATTCACACAAACTAGGTCTTTGTCTTAGTGTGTGGCTCACATAAAATTGTAAAACATACTAGAAGATTATGAAAATGTTAAAAGCATAAATATATTCATACATATCTTAGTATGAGTTATGTACTCTTCCTTACTAATTTTTCATCTATATAGTGTGCTAGTGCAACTAAGGATTTGTTTAAGATATAATGTCAAGTGAAAAAATAAGAAAAAAAGAAAATGGCTTTGCAGTATTCGCTGTTACTGTGATAGTATTTTATCTGAGGAATAAGTGCTATAAATGCAGTATAACTTAGACCAGAGGTTCCCAAACTTTTTCATGCCGGGACTCACCTGTGGAGATACTTATCTCGTGGAGTAAAATAAGCAATTGATTCTCATTACCTGTCAAAAAGAGAGATAATTAACAATCCACAATATGTGGTTCATCAGTGTAGTGCTCTCATTTTCTGTTTTCAACCATGGCCTACTAATGATCAAATGAAACAGATAGGACATTTCAAGTCTGAGCATTATTCTGCTGACATTTTAGAATACAGTTATACCAGTGCAGTGTTTGGATTGACAAAAACAGTATGAAAATAAAGGATTTAGTTTTTTCTTTTTTAATTTAAATTCTGTCTCCAACCAAAATGTCTTTATCGTGGACTTTCCATGACCAATCTGACTTTTTACTGCAACCCATTTGTGGTTGTAACCCATTTTTTGAAAACCTTTTGACTTAGACCACTAAATACTTAATGTGCTCTTTTCAAGCCAGTTGTTAAAATTGAGTACAAATAAAGGACAAAATAGTATTGCAATATTTCAATATCAATGTAGACTCCCACTGACCATGATAGTGCAACAGAACTTTATAGGAGATAGAGAAAGATTGGAGGATGGGGGTTGTTCTTGGGGCAAGAGGCTATTTCTGTGCCCTATAATTTCAGTTTTTACTGCCCTGTATTCCTTAAGGGAGACCTTGGAATATGTGCAGGCCATGACTTTTCTCATTTGCCACCAGGACGTGTAGTCACAGAGGCCCTGTACGGTGGCAGGTTGCAGCAGGTGACCTCCTCCAGTACAGGTACCAGCCCACCTCTGTACTGAGACATGCCTCAGTGTTATGCCCATTATTGTTGATTTAATGGCCACTTTTCATCAGCCACATGAAAGGAAAGATTTGTATTTTTTTTATTTTTTTCACTTTCCCTAAAATGCCTTTCCCAGCATTTTTGCTGTCCCCATTGAAAGCAGGGAGTACAGCAAACCACAAGCTTGTAGCTGGCCATGCCACAGGGTTGGATGTGTCACAGAATAGTAACAAAGCCGGTCTTCACAAAATTCATATGAAATGGCTGCTGGCTTGCAACTAAATTTTATAAAAAAAAAATAATCAAAATATCGAGGTGTCCTTTTAAGGAGTGTATGCAGGTGAATAAGAAAAACTATAATGTTCTGTGAATGTACAAAATTACCCTGTCTGATTTGTCTGGGGCTTTTTCCACTATTATATACATCACTGATCCTAGTCAAGGTGGCTAATCAAAGGTGGTGCATAGGCTGTCATGTGTGTGACAGCATGCACAAGCCCAGTCAGCAGACCTGTACGCAAAGATAAGGGAACCTATCCTGGCAGTTAGGCTAATGAATAACTAGGATTTAATGTCTTCACAAGATGTTCAGATGTACGTAGTATGGTGTCTGTGAATGGCAAAGTAGTTACTGGGCCTCTGAAATAGATTAATTCTGGTGATTGCACATTACGACAACATAATCCATCAGTTTCCTCAGACCACTGATTCATAATAACACCTTTCATAAGACTGAGAGCAGCCATTTGATGTTGAATGATCTGCTTAGGAAAACCTTTCTTATGTCACACTGTTTCTTCATACAAGTTAATACTGTTTTTGAAACAACACAATTGTGAAACGGAATGGGTGAAATTCAAGGCAGACAGAAAAACAGCTGCTTTTTGCATTTAGTGTAAATCTTAGGAGATGTTTGATTAAAAATGTTAGACTGCAGCTTGACATTTTACCAATCAGTTCTGGTTAGTCACATGTCTGTTTTCACTGAATAAATGCATTCTGGGAGGACATCAAATGCCGGATCAAAGTTTATGGATTGTCTTGCAGAGAGCAGCAGGTCGGTGTAAGATGTCATTTATATATATCTTAAAGTGTAGGTGTTCTTTACCAGGTAATGGCAAGGTCACCATGTTTAAGAGATATGTTTGAGAAATGAACAGAATTCCATCAAGATGAAGCAAATATTGATTTGCTGTAGATACTTGACAGGTTTGTAAAAAAAAAGAAAGATGAAATGATAGTATTGTGGGAGTGCAGGAATAAGGAGACGGAGAGATCGAGTTGAGTCAATTCCGTTTACTCGCCACACAAAATGACACCGATACAGCACAATCTCTCGTGGCAACCAGCTAACCGCTAGGCTGCTGCAAACATGGCTCCCCCCGGAAACTCTAAGTAGTGCCTACGTCAGCAGTCTGAATGTCTGCCTTAAAGGAGCAGCAGCCCCTGGTGAATCTACCCTGAATTGTATATCACCACACAGGCCCCCCCAGAATTCACCATCACGAAAAAAATGCAAACAGTAATGCAACACAAAAGTACTCGGCGAAACACAAACAGCCAACAGGTGAACAGTCCTCAGTGAAACTCAACGTCTTGGGGGGCGGACCAGGCAGACAAAACGGCTGCGCTGAATGGGTATGGGGTGGGGGCAGGAGCAGGGGACAGAGCCAGAGCCCGGATAGGGGCCGAGGCTGGGCCAGGGGCCTGAGAAGGGGGGCGTCCACGCCGCAAGGGCAGGGCCAGTTCGACCGGCCCACCCAGGTCCAAATGGGCAGGCTTGAGACGGTCCACTGAGACCCGCTCCGGCTTGCCCCCCATGTCCACCACAAAGTTCTTAGGCCCCGCTTCCAGGACTCGGAAGGGCCCGTCATAGGGGGGCTGAAGGGGGGGTACGGTGGCTGTCGTGGCAGATGAAGACATACCTGGCTGACAGCAGATCCTTGGGGACGTAGGACTGAGGAAGGCAGTGGTGAGATGTAGGGATTGGAGCGAAAGCGTTGGCACTGTCCCGGGCCACAGCCCTATGAAAAGCTGCTGACCAGGGGGCCACAGCGTCCGGGAGAAACTCACCCGGGACACGCAGCGGCTGGCTGTAAACTAGCTCGGTAGATGAGGATCGGAGGTCTTCCTTGGGAGCAGAGCGAAGGCCGAGCATGAGCCATGGGAGGGGATCGACCCAGTTGCTGTCCGTGAGGCTGGCATGAAGAGCAGCCTTCATAGACCGATGAAACCGCTCACAAAGTCCATTGCCCTGCGGGTTATACGCTGTAGTGCAGTGGAGCTGCACCCCCAGCCCCTCCGCGACTGCAGTCCAGAGCTCCGACGTGAACTGCGGGCCCCTGTCAGAGGTGAGGTCAGCCGGCGTGCCAATACGGGCCACCCAGGATCCGATGAACGCCCGGGCCACCTCAGTAGACGTGGTCGATGACAGGGGAACAGCTTCTGGCCACCTGGTGGTCCTGTCCACCATGGTGAGAAGGTGAGTGAACCCTGCGGGAGGGGGGCAGGGGGCCCACCAGGTCCACATTCACATGGTCAAAACGCCTCTCGGGCACCAGGAATGGCGCCAAGGGGGCTTTGGTATGACGGTGTACTTTGGAACGCTGGCACGCCACGCAGGAGTCAGCCCAGGCCTTGACTTCCTTCCTGAGGCTGGGTCAGACGAACTTGGCCCCCACCAGCTTAGTGGATGCCTTCACACCCAGGTGGGAAAGGCCATCGATAACGTCAAAAACATGGCACCGCCAACCCTACACCATGGCGTAGGGTTGGCCCGTGGAAACGTTGCAGAGGAGCATGGCGTTGGCGCTGTCAAACACCACATCCTCCAACCGCAGCCCCATAGCGGCCGTCCGATAGGCCTGGATGTCCGCATCAGCGGCTTGGTCTGCAGCCATGGCAGCATAATTGAGTCCCAAGTGAACGGACCCTGCCACTGCCCGGGAGAGGCTATCAGCGACCAAGTTGTACTTGCCAGCCACATGCCGGATGTCCGTGGTAAACTCTGAGATGCCAGAGAGCTGACGCTGTTGGCACCCGGACCACGGCTCGGAGGTCTTGGCCATGGCAAAAGTCAGCGGCTTGTGGTCAACGAAGGCAGTGGAACGGTGGTCTTCCAACGGAAACCTGAAGTGTCGGGAGGCGAGGAAGAGACCCAGGAGCTCCCGGTTGAAGGTGCTGTACTTCCGCTCGTTGTCCTGAAGCTGTTTGCTAAAGAAGGCAAGGGGCTGCCAGGCGCCGCCCACCCACTGCTCGCACACTGCCCCGACCACATAGTCAGAGGCGTCGGTCATGAGGGCAATCGGGGCAGTGGGGGACGGGTGCGGCATTGGCCAGTGCAGCCTTGGCGCTGTCGAAAGCTTCGTCGATCCTTGGGGACCAGTCTACCTCACCCTTGGCATCCTTGCCCTGCAGGGCCTCGTACAAGGGCCACATGCGGTGAGATGCGTGGGGAATGAACCTGTTATAAAAGTTCGCCATGCCCAAGAACTCCTGCAGGGACTTCACAGTGCGGGGGCGTGGAAAACTGGCGATGGTGTCCACTCTGGCAGGAAGCAGAACGGCTCCTTGCGGGAAGATGCGGTGGCCGAGGAAGTTGATGGACGACAGGCCAAACTGGCACTTGGCTGGGTTGAGTCCATGCGCACTGAGCCACTCGAACAACTGCCGGAGCTGCGTTAGGTGCTCCTCCGCAGATGCGCTGGCCATGAGAATGTCATCCAAGTAAACAAACAAGAATGGCATATCCTGTAGCACAGAGTCCATCAGCCGCCCGAACGTCTGCGCTGCCCCCTTGAGACCGAAGGGCATCCGCAGGAACTCGAAGAGTCCAAATGGGGTGATGACCGCTGTCTTGGGCACGTCCTGAGTGTGGACTGGTACCTGGTGGTAGCCCCGCACTAAATCTACTTTGGAAAAGATGGTGGCCCCCGCCAGTTGGGCGGAGAAGTCCTGTATGTGCGGGATGGAGTACCAGTCAGGGGTTGTGGTGTTGTTTAGGTGACGAAAATCGCCGCAGGGGCGCCAACCGCCATCAGCCTTAGAAACCATATGCAGGGGACTGTGCTGCCAAAAGTCGGGCAAATTCACCATTGCTGCTGAGATGCTAGCGCTAACATGAGCCATACCGTTAGCATCATTCGGAGCCGGAGCGGTGTCGTCATCGCTTTGGGTCAACATGTTCGTTGTCAACGTGCGGGGTCACCAATGCGGGAGTGCAGGAATGAGGAGACGGAGAGATCAAGTTGAGTCAATTCCGTTTACTCATCACACAAAACGACACCGATACAGCACAATCTCTCGTGCCAACCAGCTAACTGCTAGGGTGCTGCAAACATGGCTCCCCCCGGAAACTCTAAGCAGTGCCGACGTCAGCACTCTGAATGTCTGCCTTAAAGGAGCAGCAGCCCCTGGTGAATCTACCCTGAATTGTGTGTCACCACAGTATCACTATTATTAGCTGTATACCGGTGATCAAACACCAGTCATATGGGTGTGGTTAGAGGTCAAACCATTATATCATGTTATAATGATATATTATATCATTATATAACAAAAAGGAAAAAGGATACTTTTCCTTTTTCCGCTTCTGGTGCAGGAAGATGGCGGTGCAAATTCATGTTTGCAGCGGCCTTGCCCAGTACCGGCGTGGGAAGATGGCAGCACAAATTCACGTTTGCGGCGGTCTCACCCAGTACCATCCATGCAGTGTCTTTGTCCACGTCTGCATCTCTAAGTTTGTCTTCGTTTGATGGCTGGGGGAGCTGGCGCTTAGTCGGCTGGGAGAGCTTGGTTCACGGCCCTGCCTGGAGTTGTGCCCGAAGAGGTAACATTGAGGGTGGTCTGACAAGACACGGAAGCAGGGCAGGCTAAGCTAACTGCTAGCCCATGCAGACTAGCAGTTCCAATAACACTGATTGCAGTCTGGCAGCAGCCTTGGCTTGCCTTGACTATGTTTTTTTTTTTATTTTTTCCCTTTTTTCTCCCAATTTAGTGGCCAATCGATCCCTATTTTAGTTCAAACACCCACCCTCATACAGCATGCATTCGCCAACTGCATCTCTTCGGCCGGCAATCTTGAAGGAGACGCCTCGCCACTTTCGTAATAAGGTGAATCCAGGCCGAACCACTGCTTTTTCCGACACACACAGAGACGCATTCATGTGACGAACACAAGCCAACTCCGCCCCCCTCCCGAAGACAGCGTTGCCAATTATTGCTGCTTCATCGAGTCCAGCCATAGTCAGATCTGACAAGACTGGCGCGCGAACCCCAGTCCCCAATGGGCAACTGCATCGACACAAAGCCGATGCTTAGACCGCTACACCACCGCGGACCCACCTTGACTATGTTTTTAGTGTCATCGTGTGGAGTGTGGGGAGGTGTGTTGAAGGTGTGTGGCTGAGAGAGCTAGTGTTGGATCAGCTGAGGGAGCTTGGTCTGCTTCATCCTGTGGGCCCAAGGACCACGGTCCTGACCAGAGTGGCGCCCGAAAAGGAAACACCGAGGGTGGTGTGACAGGATGCGGAAGCGGGGAAGGCTAAGCTAACTGCCAGCCCATGCAGACCAGCAGTTCCGAACGTCATCCTGGCTGGCGTTCGTTCTCCTGGACTGTGATTTTTTTTTTAGTTATATGGGTTAGTTTGGTTATATGTGTTCTTGTAGTTTTTGGATATAAATTTGTCTTTGTGTTGCACTGCTTTGGGCTGGGGGAAACAATGTTTCGTTTCATTTCATGTGTGCAAGTGCATGAAATGAAATGACAAATAAAGTGTTTCTGATTCTGATTCCGATTCTGAAGGCAGCCATTTTAACGTGGTTATAAGTGACTTCAGGAAGGTCTACAAAAAACAAGATCTGGTTAGAATAATAAATGTCATTATTAGCCCTTGTTAATCAATAGTTATTAATCAGTAATGAAACAATCCAGTTAATCTATTTGGAGAGGCACACTATATCATGTAAACTGTATGATAGTTTAAACCATATATCCTCTCATACATATGGTCAAAGTGTAATTTAAAGCATAATTTGGAAGTATATTGTGTACTGCTGAGCTCGAAACCAGCTGCTTCTGCATCGGCTTCTGTAAGGTCAGATGGAAACCTAGATGCCAAGAACTTCCCCTCTTCTCTTTTCTCTCTTCTGTCTCTCACTCTCGCACTCTCTCTCTCGCTCTCTCTCTCTTTGTCTCTCTCTCTTGCTTTCCTCCTGTTTCTCTCCCCTCATGCTCTGTCTTTCCCTCACTCTCTGTCTTCCTCTCTTTGTCTTCCTCTTCAATGGAAACATTGTTGAAGTTCTCAGTTGACTACAAGTAACTGGTGCCAAATAGTAGATTTTTGCATGCAGCCATGCACAAGACACAGAGGAATTACTCACACTTAAAGGAGGCGTTGGTGGAAACACACATGCCAACACATATACACATTTACACACACACACACACACACACACACACACACACACACACACACACACACACACACACACACACACACACACACACACACACACACACACACACACACACACACATGCAAAGCCTTCACACACAGTCAGTCAGACAGACTGACCACATTTTAGTCTGTGACTTCTAACGCTTTGTTCCCAAAGAGGCGTAAAAGGTCAAGAAACATGCTCTGTGACATAACAAGTGACCCCAGCCTGTAATCATCCCTCAATGTACCATTTGTCAAAACTGTTTGGACTGTCTGTCATGAAAATCAGATTGACAAAATCTTAGTAGAGCCAATTGAAGCTTGTTTTTTTTTTTTATCAAACTGCATGTTTGTCTTTTCCCCTGTTATCCACAGCAAAGGAGAACATTTGCAGGAAAAGCACCAGAGAGGTTTTTCATGGGTGATACACACTTATCAATCTGGCACTTTGTGGGGTAACACATGCTCTTTGTTTCTTTGTATGCCTGTTCACACCACAAAGTAGTTAATGCTTGACATTTAACAGTGTGTTTTAGCCATCATGATATGGCCTCTATCATGACATACAAACACAAAGTTTGAAGTTTAAAGATTTGTATCATGTCCAAAAATGCAGCACATGTCAAATACTTATTTGCAGATGCTCCCCATCATTCAAACACACACACACACACACACGCAAGCACACGTGCATGCATGCATGCACGCATGTGTGCGTGCGTGTGTGTATATATATATATATATATATATATATATATATATTCCAGTGAGTCAATTAAATTCTTTATGAGACAGCACAAGCCTGTTTCATGCCATAAGCAATCATCAGCTATCAGCTGACTGGATTATTTTGCTCCTTATTTGTTGAGCACTTTCCCTATCATTGAGCGTTTCTATTAACAGTTTTATATTTTTTTTTGCAAGATAAAGGCAGAACATAAATATAGCCTAAAGGTAGACAACAGTGCAAAACATGAAGGCGCAGTAAAATGGAAGATAGCGACATGTATGAGAAAGGGTGGTTATAGGAGTTTTGATGACGATAGCCTAAATGTGGGGGCTAACTGTCTCTTGAAATATCCCTCATACATGCAGCAAAGTTTGAATAGCTCTCTCCCTACAATACAGGCAATCTGTTGTAACAAAATCAGATTTGTGTGATGCAGATTGTATTGGGCAGTGAGGATGTATTTTTCTGGATACCAATTATCCAAGTAGGCAAACTGTTTTAACGTTTAAACTTACTTTACAAGGGGTCCCACCAAGATTTATTGCGCATGCGCGGGTTTGGGCCGCTCTCATAAAATAATAGGACATTTGGACAAGGTAGAACAAATCGTTATAAAACACATAGTAATCATGAATGAGCTTCTGAATAAATGTCAAAACGAACACACTCCTGTTTTGGTTTAGCCTTTTCATCAGCAGAACGTTGAGGACAAGCTAGCAGCAGCAGCAGCATCCAGGTCGATAAGAGGTTAAAATGAGGGAGGTCATTTCTACGTTGTGGTCAGCAGGCGCACACACACACTGATAGGTCACCGTCCGGTGGTCTGCTCTCCGGAGCTTGCTCATGTACCGGGGCACGGCCTGCGGCTCCCCGCCCACTACACGCACTGCCTCCGGCTCCACCTGCGCGACGCAGCGCCGTACCCCGCCGAATTCACCGCTGATGAACATGGTGAGACCGCGCTACAACTTTGAAAGTTGTCGAAGACCAGTCGAAGGTAAAGCATGGCTCGCAGACGGAACAAACTTTAGTTTTCGCCACCATATCGCTAGCTATATAAATATATTTTAGCTTTTGCAGTAAATGATTGTTGTCGGTGTATAAATCGTCCGGCGTGATGATCAGTGGTACGTTGCAAAAGCAATAGTTGATGGGCAGTTTTACATTTTACCTCGGTGGAAAAGTGGCTCGTAGCGATGTCTGCAAAGGCTCGAGTGCGTGTTAGTGTGCAGTGTTCTTTATCAAGAGGACGACCCAAAAAGTGAAACAGTAAGTCGTATTGTCAGTAATGTGCGCAGGGAGCTCTCATGCACTTGCTGCGTAAGCTACTGTGCTGAACTTGCTGCTGTCCTAGATGTGGTTCATGGTTGGTGTTTTGGTTTGTTGCAAACGACACGTTTCAGTTTTTCAGTTCCAGTTTTGGCTAAAATAGGCCACTTTTGCAAATCGACCCATGTTGGACGTTTATTTCAGAGGTCTAGATTATGTAGAGCATGTTTTATGTAAATTCCCACAACTGATTCGGATCTAAAATTTTCCAGAACTTTTCTTTTTCTTTTTTTTATTTGAGGAGCTGTCGATCTCAGCGTAAAGAAGAAAAACTAGGCAAAGAAAGCCGTCAATATATTGAAAAATTAGCCGATACCGCAACCTGTTGATAATAATCGTGAAATAACTTGAATGTATTGACGTGAACTGTAGACCTAAATGTGATGGCCATCAGCTTTGGAAGGCTGGTAGAACGATGTAGTCGTGTTCGATTCGTTGCTTGGTGATGCGTGAGACACACACACACACACACACACACACACACACACACACACACACACACAGATGCTGTGTTGGTGTTGTAATATGATTCCCCAGCAGCTGTTGGAGCGCTCATGTCTGTCATGTTGTGCTTATTGACAGTAGAGCAGCACATGTTGAGGACAACTGATGAAAAACTCTTCAGGGGTCCTGAGCTGCATCTGTATAATAGACCCCCACCCCATACTTTTCTTTGTCAACATGGTGTTTGCGCTTCATCATCCTGTAACATGAATGTTGCAATGAACAACTACTATATGAACCTCTCGTGGACGCTGTCCCTTATATTGCAAAGCAGTTACCATAGCTCAGTGTGAATGAGCAGCAACTTGTGCTGTGGCCAACTCTCTGCATGTGACTACTTTCAATGCATCTCGCCGTTCAAGCTCATTCCTCTGTGTTTCTGACTGTGACTCTCAGCCCTGGAAACAGCTTTTAACTTCACAGGAAGTGGGGACAGTTGTTGAGCCAACACTGCTGTTGAACAGTTGTTCTCATGGCTCAGAGAGCAAAAGTTAAAAAAACAAAAAAATCCCACAAATTAAAACCTTTCCCTGCACTATCAGAATTTTTAAATTCATCACTAATAAAGGATGACTAATTGCATTTAGTCATCCTTTATTAGTGAATGTAACAATTGTGAGTTGCTTAATTTATAATTTATACATTGTCACATGTGGGAGCACCATCGCTCATAAATGCTCAGAAAGATAACAAGATTGTGAGGTTACATAATGACGTCATGGAGTGGGCATTTGTTTCTATGTGGGAATTGTTCTTGATGTTTTGCAGGTGGGCTGGGACAGAGTGATGGTTGTCACTGTGATAGGATTTGACCATGGCCTGTCATGTGGCTCAGACATTTTGTTAGGGTGAAGTGACATGTGCAGCGGTGGTAGAATGACACAGAATAGCGTACATGATATAATGGCTTGACCTCTAACCACGCCCATACAACTGGTGTGTGATCACCGGTATACAGCTAACTCTAGTGATACTATAATTTCATCTTATTTCCTGTTTCCATTACAGTTATCTGTTGTCAAAACTATAAAGTTTCTTGACAGTGAACACAATATGAGGGTTCAATATGGCAAATGTGTTCCCAACCACCTGCTTTCTAACTCACTCACTCACAAACTGACATTTAAGCCATATTCAGATGATATTGGTTTCTACATGATCTGAAATATAGTAAACCAAATGAAGATAGGACGTCTGTCTTTCCATGTACCTATTCAGATGGGATTGGAAATGCCGTAGTTTCTCGCATTACATTACAGAGATGGAAGTGTCTAGTTTCTTGAAATGTGCATCATGCACGACCTTTTTTAAGTCCAGTTTTAAGTTCAGTGATTTATGATCACTGCCACCAGCGAAGACTGCATTTAATGGTTGATCAAAATAACTTTTTTGTTTGTACTGTACTTCAAACAATGAGTGAACTGTGATGTGATGATAGTTGTGCCTGTCACCAAGACTTGAATTTTATTGAACTGTGCCTCCATCACTGGCTCAGTTGTCATGACAACATCATAGAACATTTTCATTCCAATCATTAGATCACCTGTTTATAAAAGGAGGATCATACTTTTGTTGAAAATTTAATGAACACCTTTACAATGGTCCTGTGCCTGTGTGGGCAGATTACTGTATGTAATTAATACTAGTGTTTATTACAGTAATATTTTCAACAAAAGTATGAGTCTCCATTATAAACAGATGATGTGATGAATCCCACAAAAACACACAAAAAACCCCATATCTCTTGGTTTCCTGCCTCCATGTCTTGAGAACAAATGTTTAAACTCTTGTCGCCACATTACATTATTGCTTGTATTTATATATATATATATATATATATATATATAGAGAGAGAGAGAGAGAGAGAGAGAGAGATGTAGGATTTTTTTTTAATTCATAGCACTACAAGCCTGTTTGAAGCTTCGCACACTCATCAGCTACCAAGTTGGCTATACCACAAAGAAAAAAACTGAATAAATGCTATGTTGCCTCGCACCACACCCCTAGTTGTGGTGCACAGCAGTCAATGGGAGGGCTGGAAATATTTGAAAAGTAACTTGGTAACTTACTGTTTTGCAGCTTTAATAGTTTTGTGTGAGGTTTGATAGAGTTTTACATAAGTGACCAGTTTCTGGGCAATAGGCCTACTTTCATTTGAGCTCTTTGGCCAATTGGGTGTTAAGTGGCCAGGGTGTGACCTGCACTCCTGGCAGACAATTAGCAATCAGTGTTCTTTGAATCACTGCTGCTACTTCGAAGTGTCAGCTTCCAAGCGCCAGGCAAACAAGCTGAGGGAAAACAGGTCTAGGCTGAATGAAGGCTAGATTGAATAAAGGCAAGCGCGACTTTTTCAAGCCAAGACTTCGTCAAGCAAAGGCTGCTCTTTTAAGATCCAATCAGTCATCTGTATTTTGTGTACCTAGTATAGACTATGTGTTTCCTTCACACTCCTGTCCTTTCTTCTTCCCGGGGCTGGCATAGACGATGGGTCACTCCTCGGTGCTGCGACCCTACCAATCTCATCTATCCCAATCTCTCTACTCACGTTGAGCAAGTGGTGACGAGAGGGCTCTGGAATTGCCAGTCTGCAGTGCCAAAAGCTGAGTTTATCTCAGGCTACGCATCCTTGCTCTCCCCCAACTTTCTTGCTCTAACTGAGACCTGGATCATGTCAGAAAACACTACCACGCCCGCAGCTCTGTCAGATGTGTATTCTTTTTCTCACACTTCCAGAGCTGGGAGGTGAGGTGGTGGTACTGGCCTGCTAATCTCCCTGAAATGGAAATACTCTCGTTTCCATTCCAAAATTTTCTCCGCCGTCTTTTGAATTTCATACTGTTACTGTCTCTTATCCAGTCAAACTCACCATTGTAGTTGTGTACCGCCCACCAGGCCCCCTTGGTGAGGTTCTGGAGGAGCTTGACACACTTGTCTCACACTTCCCTGATTATGACTCTGCACATATCCTTCTCGGTGACTTCAACACGCACACTGACAAGCTACATCCTCTTCTCTCTTTCCTCTCCTCCTTTGACCTTCACCTCTCACCCTCTTCTCCTACCCACAAGGCCAGCAACAAGCTGGACCTTACCTTTATTAGACACTGTCCTATTTCCAATCTCTCTGTTACTCACCTCCAGCTCTCTGACCACTACTTCATGTCCTACTCTCTCTCCCTCTCTTCTCCCCCCTCAGCCCCTCCCCCTACCCACATGGTTTCCAACTGTAGACACCTCCACTCTCTCTCCGCTACTGATCTTTCTTTCTCTGTTACCTCTATCCTCCCTACACCTGAATTTCTCTCTGTCCCACCCCCTGACACTGCTACTGATCTTCTCTCTACCCTGTCCTCTTCTCTGGACAACCTCTGTCCCCTCACCTCTAGGCCTGCACGTCCAAGTCCACCTGCCCCTTGGCTGTGCGACTCAGTACGTACTGACAGACAGAGCCTAAGAGTGGCAGAGCGCAAGTGGAGAAAAGGCAAACTCCCATAGGATCTTCTCAACTTCCAATCTCTTCTTTCCACTTTCTCCTCCTCCCTTTCTGCTGCTAAGGCTGCCTTTTATCGCTCTAAAATCCAATCCAATGCCTCTAATCCTAAGAAATTCTTTGAAACCTCTATACTTCTTCAACCCCCACCTCCTCCTCCTCCTTCCTCCCTCCTCCATGATGACTTCGCTAACTTCTTTGACAAGAAGGTACTAGCCCACCCTCTGCACCCTCCCTCACCTCTCCACATCCCACCCTATCCCACCTCTTTCCCCTCTCCCCCGATGAGGTCCTCAACCTCATCACATCCAGTCGCCCCACCACATGCTCCCTTGACCAGGTCCCCTCCCCTCTTCTTCAGTGTATAGCACCTGAACTCCTTCCCTTTCTAATTCACCTCATCAACACCTCCCTCAAGGCCGGATGCTTTCCATCTGCCTTCAAGACTACTAGAGTCACCCCCCTTCTCAAGAAACCATCACTTAACCCCTCTGGCGTCAAAAACTACAGACTGGTTTCCCTTCTACCTTTCTATCCAAAACTCTCGAATGTGCTGTCTTTAACCAACTTTCTTTGTACCTCCACCAGAACAACCTCCTGGACCCCAACCAGTCTGGGTTCAAGGTGGGTCACTCAACAGAGATGGCCCTCCTTGCAGTGACAGGATCGCTGCACTCTGCGAGAGCAAACTCTCTCTCCTCTGGCCTGATACTCTTGGACCTGTCAGCTGCGTTCGACACAGTGAACCACTAGATCCTCCTCTCTACCCTCGAGGGGCTGGGTGTCACAGGCTCTGCACTCTCAATGTTTGCATCCTATCTGACAGGTCGCTCCTACCAGGTGACATGGAGGGGATCTGTGTCGGAGCCTTGCAGACTGACTACAGGCATTCCACAAGGTTCGGTTCTGGGTCCTCTCCTGTTCTCCCTGTACACAACATCCCTGGGTTCTGTTATTCACTCGCATGACTTCACTTACCATTGTTATGCCGATGATGCCCAGCTGATCTTGTCCTTCCCTCTCTGACACACAAGTAGAGACACGCATTGCTGTGTGCTTGACTGGCATCTCGGAGTGGATGGCGACACACCGCCTGAAGCTCAATCTGGACAAGACAGAGCTGATGTTCCTCCCTGGGAAAGGTTGCCCACACTGAGACCTGGCCATCACCATTGAAAACACCGTGGTGACGCCAACTCGGACTGCGAGGAATCTGGGTGTGATTCTGGATGACCAACTGTCGTTTGCTGCAAACATTGCATCGGTTGCTCACTCCTGCAGATTTCTCCTCTATAACATCAGGAGGATTCGCCCATTCCTCACCGATGAGATGGCACAGGTGCTCATCCAGGCTCTGGTCATCTCCCAGCTGGACTACGGCAACTCCCTCCTTGCTGGCACCCCGGCGTTGGCCATCAGAACTCTGGAGCTTGTTCAGAAAGCTGCAGCTCGTCTGGTGTTCAACCGCCCTAAGTTCTCCCACACAACCCCCCTTTCATGTCTCTACATTGGCTCCCAGTAGCTTCTCGCATCCAGTTTAAGATTCTGGTGCTAGCTTACAGGGCAGTGGAAGGAACAGCTCCTTCCTATCTGCAGGCCATGGTCAAGCCCTACACCCCCGTCCAACCACTTCACTCTGCTGCCTCGGGACGCCGGGTTGCCCCATCGCTCAAGAGGCCCCTGCTGCCGATCGACCCGGTCATGGCTCTTTTCTGTCCTGGCCCCACAGTGGTGTAATGAACTCCCCACTGATGTCAGGACAGCAGAGTCGCTTCCCATCTTCCGGCACAGGTTGAAAACTCACCTCTTTAAGAACTACTACCCTGTTACTTGCTCATAGCACTTACTGTATTCACTCATTTAAAAAAAAAATCTCTTGCTCGCACTTTTACTTTAGCACTGGTGTTGCTCTTAGAAGCTTGTTTAGACAGAAGATGCACTTATGACCTCTGATGACTAGTAGTTCTCCTGATTTCCTACATTAAATGCACTTATTATAAGTCACTTTGGATAAAAGCGTTGGTTAAATGACTGTAATATAATATATACGTATATATACTGTTTATTAGTTACAGCGCCTAAAATCAAAGTAGATTGGAGATGAAATTATGGTGACATTGTACCCCCAAGGGAAATTTGAATATACAGAACACATGCTTTGAAAATATACAACACTCTCAAATGAATATTAATGGTGGTGTCAATGAAAAGACTGACGTTGGTGATCTGTTCTCGGTATCCTACAAGTACCCTTCTCTATATTTAAACCACATATTTTAAATTGAAAACAAATGTGAAAGTTAAAAGTTATCACTCAAAATGTCCAATATTACCAATGGTCAGATGCATTTCAGAGCTACTTCCTGGTTCAACTTGCAGGAATGATCAGCCTATCCTAACCATATGTAGTAGTAACCAGCACAATAGAGAGGTTATGAATAATGGGCCTGTGATGGGGAGGCCCTGTGATGGCCTGGCGGCCTGTCCAGGGTGTGTCTCCGCTTGCCGTCCAATGACTGCTGGGATAGGCTCCAGCATCCCTGCGACCCTGAGAGCAGGATAAGCGGTTTGGATAATGGATGAATGGATGAATAATGGGAAATCATATTTACAGTCTAACCAAGGTACTGGAGGTTTTTTTGTTGTTGAAAGGACAAGTTTAAGGAAGGTATTCTGTGGCAGTATAGTGCTATCAACACACTGAGTGGAAAAACTGCTGTGTACCAGTTGAGCCATTGTTTTGCCATGGGAGAGCAGTGTCAGCCATGTAGTATGGCTACCTTGGGTGGCACACACTGTTTGGATTTTCCACTTTGCCGCCCCGTTTGCAATTGACCTTTCAAAGTGCATCCAACCAGATTATAGTCTGATGTACTAGATCTCAATAGCTCTGGCTCGGACATGGACGAGAAGCTAATACCAGGTGTCTCTTGAGTTTTCCAAGCTAAACACCATTAATTTGAAATCATACCACAACGTAGGACAAAAACAGCGCTGCATGGCAACTCATCAGCCATTAGACTGGGCTACCAGATTTGTTTTCCAAATCTGCTCTGTGCCCAACCTGGCGGGAAGCACAACATTGACGCTCATCATGTGTCAACGGCTGTAGATGCTGTTGTTAAGCTGTGTCCAGCGGTGGTCCCATGTCCTAGAGCTTCACAGCCCCTCCATTATCTCATATCTGTTGTTGATGTACTTAACAGTTTTGATTTGATTTTTATTTCAATATACTTTATTAATCCCCATGTGGAAATTATGCTCTGCATTTAACCCATCGTAGTGGTGTAGCTAGGAGCAGTGGGCAGCTGCAGTGCAGCACCCAGGGACCAGCTCCAGTTCGTCTTTCCATGTCTTGGTCAGGGGCACAGACAGGAGTATAAATCACTAACATGCATGTCGTTTTGATGGTGGGGGAAACCAGAGCACCTGGAGAAAACCCACACAGACATGGGGAGAACATGCAAACTCCACACAGAGGATGACCTGGGATGACCCCTAAGGTTGGACAACCCCGGGGTTCGAACCCAGGACCTTCCTGCTGTGAGGCGACAGTGCTAACCACTGGGCCACCATGCTGCCCTAATTTTGATACGTTAAGGCAGCTGAAAATAAGGTTTTGATAATAGACTGAAATCAGTGGTTTTAATGTAACGGTCTGACTTTCACTGAAATGACACTATTTGAGGTTACTTTGGCTGTTAGAAATGGTGCAAACAGTATCCAATGTAAAAACTGGATTTCATACTCAGCTGATTTGAAGAAAATAATTATCAATAAATAAAAGTTCCCTTTTTATTCCAGTGGTGTTTAATGTGAAATACAGGCGGCTGTGTAGCTGGATATTTACAAAGATGGTATTGTTGTGTTTAGCACTTCCATAACTTGTCCACAAAGCACTGATTCAAGTTGAATGTGCCACAGTAACGGCTCACAGTAATTCTTCTTTAATCAGTTACTTCACCATATTAAAAAACAAGCATTAAATAAGCAGCAGTAGCCTGAAGGCAAAATAAATACTTTAGTGGCTCAAGATCGAGACACAAACTAGACTATTAGACTAGACATAGGCTAGATGGAGAGAGGAAATTGTGCTCCCCCAACAGCTGTAAGCTTAATCCAGGTGGTAATATATCTCCTATGCTTAATACACAAATGTGAGGTCTATACCAAGGAGGGAGGCACAGTGAGTGAGAGAGAAATGCTTTAGAGATCTGTGTGTTTTCAGTGGCAATAACCCGACTCCTACAGTGTAGGGCTAAATGAACTTTTGAGGTGAAATCTTATTGTCAAATACTGCTGCTTTCATGATGATACTGTGCGTTAGGCATGACAGGGGTAAAATACATTCAGCAATCTTTCAATACTAGATCTGTTGAATAAATCCAATTGTTAATATATGCAATTCATTCAGCTTGCTATTGCATAGTCTATACTTGGATAGGCTATGAGATGAAATTAGAGGAAGTTTTGTTGGAAAACAAATAAATCTGTTCATTTATTCTTTGACTGTTCATTATGTTTCCAACTGTGGGAACAACAGGTTATATTCTTATCTCTCACCTCATATAATGGCCTGACCATTGCCTGCCCATCTAAAATGTACATTACTGTTTTGTTTCTACATGCCTATCATGCTGTGGTCTATCATGCATGCCTGTCATGCAACAAACAGATCACAGGACGGTGCATGTTTTTTTTTGCACACAGAATGGAATTTTTTACTGTGAATGTCTGATAGGCGCTTAGCCTTTGATAACTGTTATTGGGTTTTTTTTTATGACCGTTTACCTCAGTACTGGTATATTACACCACTGATCATAACATTCCACGCAGCTGTTGAAAACAGCATAAAGGAGATGCAAAATGTCAAATATTTGCAGTGTTTGCAGTGATGCAGTAAAAACAACCCATACCATTTCAATGGCCTGCATTTCTTTTTGTTCCGCTTTGTTTTTTGGGATTCTTTGAACTGGTAAAGGCTGGGCATTTCCCCAGCAAAAGCAGACAAGTGCAGCAGGTAAATCTGCTAAAATGGCCCTTCTGATACCTCTACAGCAGGATTCAAGCAGAAATGTTTTGGAGAAGTTGGAGATTTATTTTATTTTATTTTATTTTATTTGTGTGTGTGTGTGTGTGATAACAGCAAAGTAAAGAGTATAAACACGAAAAAGTGCAAATGTCAAAAGCAAACAGTTGTTTTTCATGTGCGTCATTAGCACACATCACATAATAGCTCACAACTACTACCCTGACATTCATCCTATTGGTCTTGTCAGCTCAATGGCCAAGCCAGGTCAATTTATTAGCTACACTTAAACATAATTTTGAAAATCTTAATATAGCAGTGTTTTTGTTTGTACTGTGTCAGGCTATCATCTGAAATGATTTATTTTGTGTGAAGTTGCATAACGTTCACAGTAAGGTTACATGTCAAAGTGTAGATCATAGGTCATGATTAGGATTTTGATGTGGTCCTTTTTTTTCCTGTCTTGGTTATGATGGAGTATTATAGCCCATAGTACCACGTGATATTGTAGCCCATGTAGGAGCCACCGCTCATTTATACATCATAACAGGGCTAATTTTAGAAAGTAGCATGCCTGAATAAGAACAGATGAGCTTGTGTTTGACCAGCTCACCAATGCTCTATATAGACATGGACCAAAAAGAGAGCCAGCTCAAATCCCTTTATGATCTGTACATTGGGAACTGGCCCAGGTTGCCAGTTTTATTAGCCTAGATGAGATCACTTTGAGCACTGCATCATCAGTAATGTGGTCCAAGGCCCTTTGTATCAAAGTGTGGCGACAAGGCAAAGAAATACACTTAAAGATCTGGGAAACCGAAATTTTTGAATCTTATATGGATGGGTTGTTAAAATAATTTTTTGCTTTCACAAATAACCCAATTCGTCTTACCAAATCACAGAACTACCTTGGTACAGGGAATGACTTGTTTTCCCAGAAGAATTCAAAAGAACCAGAATTGAAACCTTGTTTGCATCAGTGCCAAATTTCAGATTGCTAACGATTTTGATAAGAGCAGTTTCCATGTTGTGATTAGCTCTGAAACCTGACTAAAGCTACCCCAGAAAGTCTTAAAGATACATTAATTTGGTTAAAAAAATACTTTTTCATGTACTTTATATAAGGAAGGTTTGATATGAGCCCAGAGTTGCTTAGGACCCACATTTCAGATGTGATTACTTCAAAAGGGGTTTCACAAAAGTAGTTTTAAAGGCAGCAAAAACGAGAAAAAAAACCTCAGTCTTAAGTGATGTATTAATAATTTTCAGGACAAAATTTGATACACTATTGAAAACTGTTCTATAAGTGTTACATATAGGGATGGGATCAAGGGAGATGGTGATAGAATTACTCTATTACAATCTTATGGGGTTCTGCAGCAAGAATACAAATAAATGTCCTCATGGAGGTTGACTATAGAAGTTATCAGCAGCCCTGATGGTTGAGATTTTGCTATTAAAAAACTTAGGAAATTCCTCATATTTTGTGGCAGAGGTTTGCCTTGAGATGTCAGAGACAGGGACAGGATTCAGCAGTTGGTTAATCCTGGAAAACAGTGTTCTTGGTTCACGGCCACTCTCTGTAATGAGCTTAGAAAAATTGGCTTTTCTTGCAGCATGTACAGCATAGCTAAGGCAGTAAAGGATTCTTTGTAAATTCTGCAATGGACCTCAAGTCCAGATTGCCTCCATTAACTCTCAGCTGCTCTACAAGAACTCTTACGCTCAAGGAAAGAATTGTTAGCCCATGGTAGTGATTTACCCCTTCATCTCTTTTTAATCTTGAGTGGGGCAACTGTGTTTATTTTGTTAGTCATATTGAAGTCATCAACCATATAATTTACTTAGCTACTCAAACTATATGGATCCGATTAAATTGCAAGCTCAGAGAATCTGAGTTCTGCTGTAGCATCAAGGACCTGCTTGTCCACTATACATTATTTTGCTTCTCTGACAAAGAGCATCAGTAATGGTTGGAGACAATATAATCATACACTAAAACAGTTTTACAGCTTAAAAGCTTGTGACACAAGACTAATTTGGAAGGTTTTTTGACTTTACCATTGCTTAGATTGTGGAAAAGATGCATTTGCTTGCCATATATTATTCACCTTGACACTACCTTAGTTAAAGCGGCAGTAGATAACTTTTCAACTTTGCTCCCTTGGCGTTTCCAAGTGATATTGTTGTTTGCACTCCTGTTGCAAAGACAACCAGGTCGCTTTCCATTTATTAGCAGCCCGACTACTGTCCAAAGCAATAAACAACCATCAGAATCCCAATTTGAACTAACTACCCCAGTACTATGTTTAATGCCAGCAGCCATACCAACATGTACCCTGGCTCTGCCAAATGATGGAAGCTAAGCAGGTATGGGCTTGACTAGTATTGGATGGGACACCTCCCAGGAAAACTGAGCTGCTGCCAGAAGTGGTGTTGGTGGGCCAGTAAGGGGCAGTCTTCCCTCTGGTCCTAATAAAAACAACAAATATCAAATCTCAATGCCCCAGTGCAGTGATGGTGACACTGTGCTGTAGGAGATGCCATCCTTCGGATGAGACGTTAAACCAAGTTCATGGCTCACTGTGGTCATTAAAGATCCCATGGTACTTATTGCATAGAGTAGGGGGTTCCCCAGTGTCCTGGCAAAATTCCCAACCTGGTTCTCCCATTCTGGCCACCTAATCATCCCCCCATGTAATTGGCTGAATGATTCTTCCCGCTCCAGCTCAAGCTGATGTGTGGTGAGCGTTCTGGTGTAAAATGGCTGCCATGCATCACCCAGGTGGGTGCTACACATTGGTGATGGTTGAGGTGAGTTTCCCCCCTTCAATGTGAAGGACTTTGCATGTCTAGAAAAGCGTTATATAAATGTAATGATGATTATTATTATTATTATTATTACCAGGTCTTGTACATAACCACACTGATGGGAGGCCTCAGTTGTCTATTCCTTTAAGCTCTATGGTGCTGCTTTTAAAGTAATTTGGTATGAATGGATGTGTTGTACTGTAGCTGTAAATTTATATTCATGTCACACATTGCTCCAGACGGAAAAATCCACTGTCTTTATACTCAAACTTAGTCTTTTTTATATATATATGAAGTGACACTGATAGACCTGGAAAGGAGCTCTCTAACTCAGCCACACATACTTACCCTCACCTAAAATGTGTTAGGTTAGGTGTGAAAATGACAGTCATTATGAAACACATTTAGCATTTTCAAAAAGATTAAGCAACCCAGTGTTCATCCCTTTACTAGTCCCCCTCAGATGGATTGTACAATTTTTTCTCTTACTTTGAGCTGCTTTCAACCACTGTTGCCAACTTCGCAGCTTTGTGGCCACATTAGATAACTTTTAAGACCACCTTTGTGATTAATTTCTCAAAATGACTTTTCCTAGGGGCACCTGGGTAGCATAGCAGTCTATTCTGTTGCCTACCAACACGGGGATCGCCGGTTCGAATCCCCGTGTTACCTCCAGCTTGGTCGGGCGTACCTACCGACACAATTGGCCGTGTCTGCGGGTGGGAAGCCAGATGTGGGTATGTGTCCTGGTCACTACACTAGGGCCTCCTCTGGTTGGCCGGGGTGTCTGTTCGGGGGGGGGGGACTGGGGGGAATAGAGTGATCCTCCCACGTGCTATGCCCTCCTGGTGAAACTCCTCACTGTCAGGTGAAAAGAAGCGGCTGGCGAATCCACATGTATCGGAGGAGACATGGTAGTCTGCAGCCCTCCCTGGATCGGCAGAGGAGGTGGAACAGAGACCAGGATGGCTCAGAAGAGCAGGGTGATTGGCCAGGTACAACTGTGGAGAAAAAAAGGGGGGGGGTCACAAAAAAAGACATTTCCTGATCTTTGAGAGTATGTTTTTGTTGACACAAATGCATTTACAGGTAGCAATACACATGTCATTCCACACTTCATCTTCCCATCCATGCTAATGAGAGGGGGATCTGTTGGGGGGGGGGTCACCATCTCGTGTCCCTGTCTTACTAAAAGGACTGCAGTCCCGGCCGTAGGCAGAGAGACTGATCCATACCACTGACTGTTGGTTAGCAAAAATTTCATATACACTGTAACTACTACTACTACTACTACTAGTACTTTCAGATGCTCCCGTTAGGGGTCGCCACAGCGTATCATCCATTTCCATCTCTTCCTGTCCTCTACATCTTCCTCTGTCACACCAGCCACCTGCATGTCCTCTCTCACCACATCCATAAACCTCCTCTTTGGCCTTCCTCTTTTCCTCTTGTCTGGCAGCTCCATATTCTGCATCCTTCTCCCAATATACCCAGTATCTCTCCTCCACACATGTCCAAGCCATCTCAATCTTCCCTCTCTTGCTTTGTCTTCAAACCATCCAACCTGAGCTGTCTGTCTAATATATTCTTTCCTAATCCTGTCCTTCTTCGTCACTCCCAATGAAAATCTTCAACTCTGCCACCTCCAGCTCTGCCTCCCATCTTTTTGTCAGTGCCACTGTCTCCAAACCATCTTGTAAACCTTCCCTTAAACTCATGCTGGTACCCTTCTGTGGCAAATCATCCCCGACACTCTTCTCCACCCACTCCACCCTGCCTGCACTCTCTTCTTCACCTCTCTTCTGCATTCCCCATTACTTTGGACAGTTGACCCCAAATATTTAAACTCGTACGCCTTCGTCACCTCTACTTTTTGCATCCTCACCATTCCACTGTGTTCCCTCTCATTCATGCAGAGGTATTCCGTCTTGCTCCTACTGACTTTCATTCCTCTTCTCTCCAGTGCATACCTCCACCCTACACTCACTACAGATCACAATGTCATCCGCAAACATCATGGTCCACGGAGACTCCTGCCTGATCTCGTCCGTCAACCTGTCCATCACCATTGCAAACAAGAAAGGGCTCAGAGCTGATCCTTGGATGTAATCCCACCTCCACCTTGAACCCATCTGTCATTCCAACTGCACACCTCACCACTGTCGCACCTCCCTCATACATATCAAATCGAATCAAATCAATTTTATTTGTATAGCCCAATATCACAAATTACAAATTTGCCTCAGTGGGCTTAACAGCAACACAACATCCCGTCCTTAGACCCTTTCGTCATATCCTGCACAACTCCTACGTACTTCTCTGCAACTCCCGACTCCCTCATACAGTACCACTGTTACGCCCCCTAGTGGCCAGAGGACCAAGGCGCAACATTTACCACAACAGAACAAACCAAATGTGGGTGCAGCCTCACAAAACCACAATTTAAGCAGGAAGAACCACAACGTAAGCAGGAAGAACCACAACTTAAGAAATATTTATTTAATACAAAAACACAGCAACACAGGGACATAGGGCACTAATCAGTGGCACCAAATAAACTATAAACTGAAAAGAAAACCCCTCCCCCCTTAACAGGCGTCAAGCGCCCCTAAATACATGGGTTGGTGCCCACCGCTAAACTAATGAAGAATAACATAAACAAACTACGTGTAAGTAAATGTAGACCCCAGGGTGTCTAAACTTACGAACTTACCCAAATGTCCCCTATGAGCTTAAACAAGAAAAGAAACAAAGAAAAACTAACCAACAAACAAACATAGGCTGATCAGAGGTAAACTAACTCATAGTCTTAAACAATCAAAAACAAGACAAACACAAAACCCAACCAACCAACCGCTCGCCTCCTGATACTGCCACTACCCAGGAGAACGAGAGGGAACAATGGAAAAGCTAGGACTATATATAGGAGGAGGAGCAGGGCGTGGCTAATTGGTGATACGGAACAGGTGTGTTGATAGACAGGGGATCTAAGCTGCAGCTTCTGTAAGAAAGGGAATTATGGGGACACAAGGGGGAGACAAAACCACAACACACCAGGACAGAGCAACACATCCTGCATACATTAAACACAAAAACAATACAGGACGTAACACTCCCCCCCCCCCCCATAAAGAGTCAGCCCACGGCTGACGACACCAACACCCCTACCTCCACTACCACTCCATCCAACAACCAAAACTTAAACTCTAGAAAGGGCATCCGCAAGCACATTGTCAGTGCCCTTCTTGTGCCGGATAACAAGGTTAGATGTTTGCAGCATAACAGCCCAGCGCATTAAGCGCTGGTTGTGGTTGTACATTTTATCCAAAAAGACAAGAGGGTTGTGGTCCGTAAACACCACCACAGGCTCCGCACTGGAGCCAAGGTACACTTCAAAAAACTGGAGTGCCAGCAGCAGCGCCAACGTCTCCTGTTCAGTGGTCGAGTAGTGCCTTTGGCAACTGCTAAACTTCTTGGAGAAGTAACTAACAGGATGAACCAGACCATCCACATCCATCTGTGTTAAAACTGCACCAGCTCCAAGGGAACTGGCATCTACCTCGAGAGACAAAGGGGTAGAGAAATCAGGCGCACTGAGAACCGGGGCACTGCACAGGAGGGCCTTACAGCTCTCGAAAGCTAACTGGCACTCATCAGTCCATACAAACGGAACCAAGGGACTAATCAAATCAGTCAGAGGTGCTACCACTGTCGAAAAGTTCCAACAGAAACCCCTGTAATACCCTGACATCCCCAAAAACCGACGTAACTCACACCTAGTACTTGGCACAGGGAACGCAGCTATAGCCGCAACCTTGTCCTCTAGAGGGCGCACCTGACCCCCTCCCACCTGCTTACCCAAATATGTCACTGTTGCCTTCCCAAACTCGCATTTTGCCAAATTGAGAGTGAGAGAGGCATCAGCCAGTCTCTGGAAAACCGTCTCCAAGGAAGACACATGGGCCGGCCAGTCAGACCAATACACCACCACATCATCCAAATACGCGGTGCAATTAGGCACACCCGCAAAAACGACATTCACCAGCCGCTGAAAGGTAGCGGGCGCATTTCTCATGCCAAATGCCATTACCAAGTACTGTAGAAAAGTGTCAGGGGTCACAAAGGCACTTATCTCCGTGGTTCGAGATGAAAGTGGCACTTGCCAATAACCTTTCAACAAATCCAGCTTAGTTACATAGGAGGTGGAACCTATCGTATCAATACAGTCATGACCCGGGGCATGGGAAAAGAATCAGGGACGGTGATTTTGTTTACCTTACGATAGTCCGTACAAAACCGAACAGTGGAGTCAGGTTTTGGTACCAGCAAACAAGGAGAGTTCCACGGGCTGGTACTAGGCTGGACTAAATCATGTTCTAATAAATAAGCCACTTCCTTCTCCATCAGCACTCTCTTCGCTGCATTCACTCTGTACAGATTTGTTTTATAGGCCGTCCCCCACCCACATCTATTTCATGTTCCAGAACCGTAGTGCGAGTAGGCACGTCTCCAAACTGACTGGGAAAATCAGAAATAAGTCTTAACAATTTCAGACTTCTGCTCATTACTCAAATGAGGCATCAGACAAGGCAGATCCCTCAACATCTCCGAATTGCACAGCCGAGGGGTCTGTTGCTGGAGTTTACTCAACGCCAAGCCATTCTCATCCCACTCGGGAAGAGGAGCGCATATGATTTCGGCCGGCGCTGCAGTGACGGTCGTGAACATCGCAGCAGGCATAGGCCTACTTTGCGCATCAGGAGACGTCTCGGACGCTCCATCACCTCTAGCGCAGTAGCGCTTCAACATGTTTAAATGACAGACCCTGGCTTTCCGTCTTTGATCAGGAGTTCTAACTACATAGTCCGTATAACTCAATTTCCTGTCAATGCAATACGGACCTGCGAACCGAGCATGTAGAGAAGAACCAGGGACTGGAAGCAAAACCAAAACTTCATCACCGGCCTGCAATGACCGCTGGACGGCCCCCTTGTCAAACTGGCGTTTCATACCGACTTGAGCATCAGAGAAACTTTCCCTAGTCATTTGACAGGCCTCATATAGCCGCTCACGAAAGCGACTCACATAGGTCAGCACATTCTTTTTAACAGGCGAGCTCCCGCCCGTAATCTGGTCTTTCAAAACCTTCAGAGGCCCCCGGACAGTATGGTCAAACACTAGTTCCGCGGGACTAAAACCCAGGGACTCTTGTATGGTCTCCTGCACTGCAAATAAAGCCAACTGGACCCCCTTGTCCCAGTCTCCCTCCGTGTCCATACAATACTTGCACAGGACGGACTTAAATGTTTGATGCCAGCGCTCCAGCGTGCCTTGTGACTGAGGATGGTAAGCGCTGGATACCCGGTGCGTAATGGACAATGTTTTCATTACCTGTTCAAAAATGCCTGATAGGAAGTTAGTACCTTAATCAGTTTGTACTATTTTCGGCAGCCCAAATGTAGAAAAGAACTTGATCAGGGCTCTTACTACTGTCTGCGAGGTGATCTTCCTAATAGCAATAGCTTCCGGGTATCGGGTGGCAACGCACATTATAGTGAGCAAGAACTGGTTACCCGATTTGGTCTTCGGGAGATGACCGACACAATCCACCAACACATGCTCAAAAGGCTCCCCTAACGCTGGAATAGGATGCAGGGGAGCAGGTGGAATCACTTGATTCGGTTTCCCCGTTACCTGACAAACATGGCAAGTGCGACAAAACCTGGCCACATCTTTTTTTAACCCTGGCCAGAAGAAATGCTTTAGCACCCAGTCGTAGGTTTTCGTTACCCACAAATGTCCAGCCCAGAGATGGTCATGCGCTAAGGACAGTACGAACTGGCGGAACGGAACCGGCACCACGACCTGGCACACAACACTCCATTCACAATCTGAGCGCAAAGCCCACCTCCGCATCAGAAGGCCATCCTCCATAAAATAAACCACCTCTTTCATTTTAGCCGTCTCTGGAGTATGAGCCATGGCAAAACATTTAGAGAGGCTGTTATCTGCCTTCTGGGCTATAATGAGGTTTTCCCTCGTCATTGGTAGAGACTGTGACTTGGGAGGGGATTTAACACACTCGGACTCATTTTTACATTTAACACTCTTCTCGAAAACATCCAGAGAAGGCACCAGCGGAGAGACAGTCCCCTCAGAGAACACCGGAGAGAATACGGTGTCGGCTAAGTCAATCTCAGTTGATCTCCATGCCTGTGCACGAGTGACTGCACAAACAGGAAATATTTCTGGAAAGTTTTGAGCCAGCGTATCTGGCTGCAGAACTGGGCGATCTAGAACCTCCACAACTAGAGCTACCCTGCCACCCACAATGTCATTACCTAAAAGGAATGAAACACCTTTCAATGGTAGCAAGGAGCGCACACCCACCTTGTGAATACCACTGGCTAAACTGCAGGATAAGTGTATCTGGTGAAGAGGCACGGACTTGTACCCCATTTCAAAACCCTGCACCAACACACTAGACCCACACGAGGAGCCCTCAGAAAACAGTAACACGTCGGACAATATAAAAGACTGGGCAGCTCCGGTGTCGCGCAAGATGCGCACCGAATGCTGATCAGACTCATCTCCTGAGAGAGAAACCTTCCCGTCCAATAGGAACGGTTTAAACACAGGGTTCACTGGTGAATCACAACCCCTCACCGGAAGAGTAGTCACTAATGACACCTCTTTTATGCGTTTGGTCTGCACCATCTTTTGTTTTAATACTGGGCAGTCTGGTTTTATGTGACCTACACGATGGCAAAAATAACACTCCCGCTCCTTATTGGAGGGGGTCGTGGGGCTGGGCAGACTTGACTGCACTTTAAGTGGAGCAGGGGAATTAGACCAGCTCTTGTCTTGACGAGAAGCCCCAAACGTGTGTTAGCACAAACTCGTCAACGAGGATAGCAGCCTGAGCTAACGTAGTGACTTTCTGCTCATTAAGATATGTCACCATCCTGCTATTTTCCAAGCTGTTTTTAAAATCCTCGAGGAGGATTAGTTCAGATAATGCATCAAAGTCGGTGACTCTGCTGGCGTTGCACCAGCACTTATACAGACAGAGCTTCTTTTTCACGGGCGTACTCCACAAATGTTTTACCGGGTGACTTTTCAGTGATTTCTAAACTTTTGTCTGTACGCCTCCGGCACCAGCTCGTAAGCGCGGAGCACGGTAGCTTTAATGGCGTCGTATGACAAACTCTCATCCAGAGTGAGTGTGGCTATTACCTCCTGGGCTTTTCCTGTCAATTTGCACTGCAATAATAGCGCCCACACATCTCTCAAGCCATTTCAGTGCGTGAGCTACCCGCTCAAACGCACCGAAATAAGCGTCAACCTCATCCTCACGGAACTGAGGGACCAAAGTAATGTTTTTGGTCACATTAAAGGCTACTGAAGAATCGCGCTACTATACTTGAGCGCACATGGCTTCTCTGCTGAGGGGGAAGACTTCACAGCGGCCGCAGCAGCCTCCAACTCTATTCTTTTTAACCTCATCTCCTTCTCTGCAGCTATTTCTAACGCCATCCTGTGTCGAGACATCTCTATCTCTAACTCCAGTCTCCAGAGAGACAACAGATGAGTATATTCCCTCTCCTGTGCCTCACGCTGAAACGGATCCCGTGGTGAAGTGCGCCGTAACTCACTTACACCAGTAGACGAAGGCATGGGGGAAAACCGTGCCATAAATGGCCTCTCTGTCAATGCAGAAGCCCCGCCCAACATGGGCTTCCCAAACAACTCCCCCTTATCCTCCTCCCCCAGGGCTCTCCTTAGAGACATCCTCTGAGACCTCCTCAGAGCCCACTATAGGGTAATTCTCGGACCTAGGGAAGGGGGAAGGATCAGGGGACGCAGCATCGCCGGCGCCAAGCACCTGCTGTTCCACCAACCCATGAACCACTGCTTCCCGTAAAGCAGGTTTACTCAAACTCTTGGACACTGCAATCCCATAATGGGCGGCTATGGCATACAGGTCAACCTTCTTACAGCGGTCAATCAGGTCCACCGATGGACTACTGATAAACTCAACCAGGCTGAATACACTCATGGTCAATACTACACAATCACTAATAGAAACACAGCACAGACAGCCAGCACCACCTACCCGCTGTCAGCCTAAACGTACGTGTGCACTACACACCAACATGTGGATCGTATCTGTTGTGGGTGAAAAGGATCAAAGATATCCCGGACAAGCCCCCATTAAATGTTACGCCCCCTAGTGGCCAGAGGACCAAGGCGCAACATTTACCACAACAGAACAAACCAAATGTGGGTGCAGCCTCACAAAACCACAATTTAAGCAGGAAGAACCACAACGTAAGCAGGAAGAACCACAACTTAAGAAATATTTATTTAATACAAAAACACAGCAACACAGGGACATAGGGCACTAATCAGTGGCACCAAATAAACTATAAACTGAAAAGAAAACCCCTCCCCCCTTAACAGGCGTCAAGCACCCCTAAATACATGGGTTGGTGCCCACCGCTAAACTAATGAGGAATAACATAAACTACGTGTAAAGTAAATGTAGACCCCAGGGTGTCTAAACTTACGAACTTACCCAAATGTCCCCTATGAGCTTAAACAAGAAAAGAAACAAAGAAAAACTAACCAACAAACAAACATAGGCTGATCAGAGGTAAACTAACTCATAGTCTTAAACAATCAAACACAAGACAAACACAAAACCTAACCAACCAACCGCTCACCTCCTGATACTTCCACTACCCAGGAGAACGAGAGGGAACAATGGAAAAGCTAGGACTATATATAGGAGGAGGAGCAGGGCGTGGCTAATTGGAACAGGTGTGTTGATAGACAGGGGATCCAAGCTGCAGCTTCTGTAATAAAGGGAATTATGGGGACACAAGGGGGAGACAAAACCACAACACACCAGGACAGAGCGACACATCCATACAACATGCAGGCCTGCATACATTAAACACAAAAACAATACGGGACGTAACAACCACACTTCCTCTCTTGGCACTGTCATATGCTTTCTCTACATCCACAAAAAATCACAATGTAACTCCTTTTGGCCTTCTCTGTATTTCTCATCAACATTCTCAAAGCAAACATTGCATCTCTAGTGCTCTTTCGTGGCATGAAACCGTACTAGTGCTTGCTAATCATCACCTCTCTTAACCTAGCTTCTATTACTCTTTCCCATGTCTTCATACTGTGGCTGATCAACTTTATACCTCTGTGCTTAGTGCAGTTCTGCACATCGGCCTTGTTCTTGAAAACCGGTAACAGTATGCTTCTTCTCCACTTCTCAGGCATCCTCTCACTTTCCAAGATTGTGTTAAACAATCTAGTTAAAAACTCCACTGCCATTTCTCCTAAACATCTCCATGCCTCCATAGTTATGTCATCAGGACCAACTGCCTTTCCATTCTTCATCCTCTTCATAGCTGCCCTCACTTCCTCCTTGCTCATCCACTGCACTTCCTATTCACTATCCCCACAACATCCAACGTTCTCTCTCTCTCATTTTGGTCAATCATCAGCCCCTCAAAGTACTCCTTCCACCTTCTCAACACACTCTCCTCACTTGTCAGCACAGTTCCATCTCTATCCTTGATTGCCCTTACCTGCTGCACATCATTCCCAGCTTGGTCCCTGTGTCTAGCCAATCAGTACAAGTCCATTTCCATCCTTTTCGCAAAATCCACCACCATCTGTCCTTCCACATTTCTCTCCTTGACACCATACCTACCTACCATCACCTCCTCATCACCTGTCTCCTTCACCAATATGCCCATTGAAGCTTGCTCCAATCAACACTCTGTCCCCCTTGGGTACACTCTCCACCACTTCATCCAACTCACTCCAGAATTCTTCTTTCTCTTCTACCTCACACCCAACTTGCGGGCATATGCGCTGATAACATTCATCAATACACCTTCAATTTCCAGCTTCATACTCATCACTCTGCCTGACACACTCTTCACCTCCAGCACACTCTTGACATACTCTTCCTTCAGAATTACCCCTACCCCATTTCTCCTCCCATCCGCACCATGGTGGAAGAGTTTGAACCCACCTCTGATGCTCCTGGCCTTACTCCACTTCCACCTGGTATACCTACCTTTCTTCTTTCCATCACATCAGCCAACTCTCTCCCTTTACCAGTCATAGTGCCAACATTCAAAGTTCTGACCTCTCGCCTCCACACTCCTACCCTTCCTCCTCTCCCACTGCCTCTGGACATGCCTTCCCCCTCTCCTTCTCTTTTGCCCAACAGTGGCATAGTTTCCACCGGTATCCTGCTGGCCAAAATACCGGTGGCAGTCGTTGGTAACCCGGGCCTCGACCGACCAGGTATGGGCATCTGATTTATCCGTCCCCCATTTATCCGGGCTTGGGACCGTCACTAAGAATGCACTGGCCTTTGTATCCTCAGTAGCTGGGTTTTCATATACACTGTAACTATATGGGAGAAGTAATGTGTCATGGTGGCAGCAGGAATTGAGGATCCGAAAACAGAAACAGTTAACAGGTGAAACAAAATGTTTACTGGCAGGAAACATGAGGGTACCGGGAGCGAACAACATGAACATAGTACAGATGTGGAAAGCTCTGGCAATGAACAAACTAAATAGCCAAACTTAAATAAACAGGAACTTAATCGAATAATCAACAACAGCTCTGGGCAAATGGGTAAGATAGAAAAACAGGACAGGACTCAGGACTGGGATGGTGTTGTCAGAACAGGGCAAGACATGAGACATGGAAACCAGGTGTTGGAGTAGCTGTAACCGGGAGCGGTCATGACAAATAACAAATGTCTGATTCAATTTACAGTATGTTATGTTAATAGTTAGAAGTAATAGAAGTATGACAGAAAGCTTTATTGTCATTGTTCAGGACAACGAAATTACAGTTACTGCTCAATTTCAAGTGCCAAATACCAAAAATACCAATAAACAAGAAGAAAAAAAACCAATCAAATGCATAGTCCACAAATACATGGATATTTTGGAAAAATTTGCTTTTTTTATGCGTTTTGGCTTTTTGTCCACATGCAAACTGCATTTTAGGTCACTGAAAACATACCTTTTGGAAAACTTCTTCCAAGGTGAAGATTTTCAGAAACTCTGTTTTTAGTGTTGATGTGTACAGGGAAAACAGGTTTTTGGCTTATTTTTGGCTTGTCTTTCAGGCTTCTCTTTGGCAAAAATGGCTTTAGGGTTAGGATTATATTGCGCCTGTTGGTTTGGCATGCTCTTGACAGTGCACGATTGTGTACAGTAGCATGTGTTTTTGTATTTTAATTTGGACAGATTTTATTTTTAAACAGCGCTTGTGTGGATGGGAATTTTTTTTTCAAGAACGAAGAAGGAAAAACCCCATCTTACAATGCTGTGATTGCAACTGTTGCCCAATCCTCTGTGAATAGTACACATGGCCATTCAAAGAAAGTTTAATGAGTTCATCTGGACACAACGTTTAATGACAGATATGTTTCATCACTCATCTAAGTGACCTGTTCAGTCTAAACTGACTGCAGGTATCCCCACCCTTATAAACAATACAGTTGCATAATGACCGAAAATAATGATCGGTTTCATGTGCAAATATGGGTGTGACCATTAACTAGAGTTTCAATTGCCATGTGTACTATTCACAGAGGATTGGGGAATGTTTGCAATCATAGCATTGTAAGACAGTGACAGGGATGGTCGTTCCCTCTTAACATAGATGGCATCTTTGACTCCCTGTTCAAACCATCATTCCTGCCTATCAAGGATGTGCACATCCTCATCCTTGAGAGAGTGGCTACTGGCCTGTAGATGGGTGTCGACTGTAGAGTCCTGACCTGATGCGTTAGCTCTCCTATGTTGTGCCATCCTCTTGCCCAGCGTCTGTTTGGTTTCCCCACTGTACAAGTCATGGCAATCCTCCCAGCACCTAACAGCATACACTTTATTGCTCTGTTTGTGCCTGAGGATCCGATACTTGGGGTGGACCAATTTTTGGCGTAGCGTGTTTTGAGGTTTGAAAGTAACTGAGGCGCGATGTTTGGAAAATACGTGTTCAACTTTTCCGACACTCCCGCCACATACAGAATCAGCACTGGTTTACGCTTAGGCAGCTGTTGTCCTTCTCTCTTCGATCATCTGGTGCACTGTTTGGGCTTCTTCCTGGCTTTGACAAACGCCCAGTTAGGATAACCAGACTTAAACAGGGCCTGCTTAATGTGGGATTTCTCCCCTAAACTGGCTGCTCTGTCGGTCGGGACATTGTCAGCTCTGTGGTACAGCGTCCTGATGACTCCTAGTTCATGCTCCAAACTAGGAGTCATGGTGATGCCGGTCGCATGGCTTGGGTCCTGGGCTGTTTCGGCAGCGTTTGGACACTGCTTGGCATCTTCCTCATCATATTCTTCATATATTTTATAATTCTATTATAATTATGTTATCCTCTTTCAGTCTGGTATTCTGTAAATTATGTAAACACAACATCCATTGCACATTGTCCGTCTTGGGAGAAAGATCCCTACTCTGTTGCTCTCTCTGTGGTTTCTTCCTATTTTTTCTCCCTGTTAAAGGTTTTTTTTTTGGGAGTTGTTCCTTATCCGATGTGAGATTCTAAGAACAGGATGTTGTGTTGCTGTAAAGCCCCTTGAGGCAAATTTGCAATTTGTGATATTGGGCTATACAAATAAAATTGACTTGACTCCAGTGGATGATGAGAGTCAAACATTACGTATGTGTTAGTTTACATTAAACATCAACAATCAAATGTCCCCTATTTACACATGGCTGTTGTAACTGTCATTAATAATCACGCCCATATTTGCATATCAAACAGAGTGTTGTTTTCAGTCGTTATGCCACTGTATTGTTTATAAGGGTGGGGATACCTGCAGTCAGTTTAGATTGATGAGGTTAATTAGGTGAGTGATGAAACATTTCTCCTACTAAATGCTGTATCCAGATGAACTGATTCAGCTTTCTGGGAAGTGGCAAAGTAGAACTACAGATAACAATAATGAGCTGAATTGTTAATGTTACAGTTACTTCAAGTTTGGAAAATGTGGACCACTCAAAGCACTCCAAAACTAAGGACTGTTCCTTGCATTGGGCCAACAGTGTTCACAACGCAACATTTCAATATAGAACAATACAGAAGTGCTATTTTCTGGGACTCCAGTGAACACGTTTCCTAATGTCAAGTCTGCTGAACCCAAATTCAACAAGTCCTTACTTGTTTGGATTAAACACAAGTAGTGATTCTTATCTACATCTGTGTCCTTTTTTATATAAATGTCATCCTCCTCAATAGTGAACAGTAAGTACAGCACAGCTAACAATACTGACTGATCTGGGATAAAAAAACGGTCACAGTCATGCACCATGACGTCCTTCTTTCTCCTTTCCCACAATGGTTTAATGGTCTATCAGATTCCTGTTTATCTGAGTAAAGGGAAAAGGTAATTCAGGGTAGAAGGTGTTATGTGAGTAGGGTTTATGTTCCTAGCATACCTTAGAGGATCTCATGATATTTCCCCCTTCTCCCCACAAACACATTTTAGCATAGGGCAATAGTCTTGGAATACACACCCACCACATACATGATAATTATTTCATTGTTAAGTTTTGTACGGATATAGTGTCATTTAGTTTAGTCTACAAATCATGTTTATAGTAATTATAATAACTGCATCTAATATTTATTTTGTGGAAATTTTTTTCTTCAGAATCATGTTTATTGACCATGTACGTTTGCACATACATGGAATTTGACTCCAGTTTCATGGCTCTCTCAGTGTACTTAACAACACTACAACACAGCAATCTTCAGATATATTTATAAGGATTGACTTATACAGGTGAAATAAGAGGTGATAAAGTGCAATGGTGCAGGGAATATATCAGAGATGCTGAAATAGATGTTAACAGGTTACTTACATACATGCCTGAGGTAGATGTACATGACAGAGTACCAGTATATGTACAATGTACAGTATATTAAAGTATATACAAAATGGTTGGATTTATTTGAGTATTATTCTCCACCTTGTTGTTTACTTTCCATTATAGTCATAAAATAGAACTTATGTTTGGTGAAAGAGTCTCATTGACGTTTCCTATATCAGATTTCATATTTGAGCAACTTGTTTGTTGTTGAGTGAAGTTAATTCCCTCTTTAGTGGGTTATTTAATATGTGAAATGTATATTCAATAGTAGTAGCTCAGATCTCAAATAACCTGTGGTTGGTATGGTGATAAACTTACAATTTCAGGGTCCAAAGAGTAGTCATAGAAAGTTAACTTAACTTGATACACAAAGTTCCAGGTCGGCATTTGCACAGGAGAATGTTTTTTACTAACCTGTGAAACGTCTGTAAAACTCCTGTTAAACTTTGACTTCTGCAGGAATCTCCAGTCTACAGACTCTGCTGCAACAGACCAGCAGCTGTCTGTTTCCATCTCATTCTCTGTTGGAGATGAGACTGTTAGAGACTAAAGAAACGATTAAAGCTGCAATCTGTGACATTTCTCCTTAATAAATCTTCATTTTATCCATCCTTTTTCCATCATTTTATTTTATCCATGGACTCAGGTAGCATAATGCTGTCATCTTTATCATGGTTATATAGTTTGTATACTACTGTTGAAATATTCTGACCGGGTAGGATTAATACTGGTGGATTAGCAAACATGTAATATATGTGTTGGAAACAACTGCAGCAGGATGAAGTTTATACTGCTTTTTAGCTCTGGTCCAAGTATTGCATTTTAACAAGGGTGTGGACTACTTACTGATGAGCTGATGGCGCATGAGCCACAATAACTACTAGATGTCCTGCTGTCAGGTCTACATGGTGATGGTGGTCATGTGGCTCAGGTCCTAGAACTTCTGGATACTGCTTGGCTTCCTGCTCATCATATTCTTCATATATTTTATAATCCCATAATAATTCCGTTATCCTCTTAGAATGTTGTAATCTGTAAATTGTGTAAACACAACGTCCATTGCACGTTGTCCGTCTTGGGAGAGAGATCCCTCCTCTGTTGCTCTCCCTGAGGTTTCTTCCTATTTTTTCTCTGTTAAAGGATTTTTTAAGGGAGTTGTATCTTATTTGATGTGAGGGTCTAAAGACAGGATGTTGTGTTGCTGTGAAGGCCACTGAGGCACATTTGTAATTTGTGGTAATGGGCTGTACAAATAAAATTGACTTGACTTGACTACACCTTGTTTGTTGCAGATGAGGCTGGTCCATAGAGGCAGAAGAGATTACTCCTCTATTTTTGAGAGGCAAGAGGGAGATAAAAATATATATAAAAAGTAATCTGTTGAAATAAACCATTACCAAATCTCAGCATCATTTATAAAATAACTTTTTTCTCTTCTTTAAAAAAAAATCCATTATTGAAATTCTGATTAAAATCTATCCAGCACCCCCACGACCCTGACAGCAGGATAACCGGTTTGGATAATGGATTGATGATTAAAATCTTTCAACAGCGACACCTGCAGACAAGAGGTGAAAGGGTAATCAGTGTGAAGTGGTGGGGGGCAGAGGAGGACGGGCTCCTTAATATACTTCATATTTTTTTAAGCTAATTGTTATTGGTCAAAATGTGTAAAATGATGCTCCAACGATGGACGTCCTCTCTAACCAATCAACAACCAGAATAAAATATTGACATTGTGTTGGTCAAATGATAATTTCCAAATTTTGTCTTCAATTTTCTACCACTGTATTGTGTGTATGAAGAACTGTCAGTAAAGCGATAGATATATTTATACAGTAGCATATCAGAAAAGAAATTATAACATGCAAATTGCTAACAACTTTCAAACACATCACTAAAAAAAATAATTTTATTTAGGCCTTTTCAACAGAGTCCCGATTTCCTTTTTTTTCAAATTTACATTTCTTTTTTTATTGAACAGTAGCTAGCTACTTGCATTATCCGACGCAACAGCTTGTTGTAGCAGCCCTGAAAGACTGTTAAGCTAATGGTGAGAATGGATTTGGAGGAGAGTGGCTCTGCTGTTGCTAACGAGGCAATTAATGGCAGCGTGAGTGAGGGGGTCACAGAGAGGCATGGATGCAGAGAGTGGGATGGGGAAGAACATCTTGTAGATGTAATCCACAAGATGTTCTTCAAATATGATTTGTTGTCACAGCCATTCCACAGTTTGGATTATGCAGCAAAGATGAGTGTCAAGACTGCTAATCTTGTAAACAATTGTCATACTGCTTAATTTTTCGTTGAACGTAAGAAAGTAGAGATTAGTAGCCAACTAGTGTAAAATAACATGACACCATGGGTTGGTTTTCCTCCTGTCCTCCCAATTTTTTTGAGTCACGAGCCGGCATTGGTTTGTAGTCAAGAGAAAATCACTTTTAACAGGTCTATTTCCATTTGCCTCTTACATCCAACTATATTGGAATGCTGTTTTACTGTAATATTGATTGATTGTCCAACATAATTACCACATCATCATCACATTTCAAATGGATAAAATAATGCAAATCTGTGCTTTTTTCATCATGTAAATAAAAAATATTTATGGTCTCCCCAAATTTAATAAACAGTAAATGGACTGCATTTATAGAGCGCTTTTGTAGTCTACCAACCACTCAAAGGGCTTTACAGTGTATGGCTCACATTCACCCATTTGCACACATTCATACACTGATGGAGGAGGCTACCATGCAAGGTGACAACCTGCTCATCAGGCGCAGTTAAGGGTTCAGCGTCTTGCTCAAGGACACTTTGACACACTCTCTGGTGGAGCCGGGGATCGAACCAGTGACCTTCCAATTACTAGATGATTTGCTCTACCTCCTGACCCATGCTGCCCCATAATTAGTTTAACAGTTTGCATCTGGTCCCCATTTGGAGACCAGATGCAAACAGTCCAAAAGCAGGATAATAAGTATGTGACACTGCCACATTAAGTTTAGTGTCAGGGCATTTCTTAACACATTATGAAGGTCACAAATATTATACTGGATTTGGCTATCTATGAAAAATTATAGATAAATGTATTTTCCTTTGTTATGTGACATACATTTTTTTTTCACTGTTAGATAAAGGTATGTATGTGTGGGGTTTTTTTAAGGCCTCAAGAGGCTGACACTTATCATGCACCCTAGGTTATTTACGCAGCGTGTTCCAGGAGTCCTAGGGAGAATTCATGGGGGACAGTAGTAAGTGGGTGAATGATCTGTGTGGCACCATTTAGAAATACTGCAGCTACTACTAATAAAAAAACAAACAAACAAAAAATCTTAGTTTGTTTGGTAGTGTGGCTCAGGTCCTAGGCTGTTCCGGTAGCATCTGGACACTGCTTGGCAGCCTCCTCATCATATTCTTCATGTATTTTATAATTCCATTTTTGTGATAGGCAGAGGTGCAAGTCCATGAATACAGGGATGGCATCCAGCGCTTTACCTGTGCCCCTGTCCATAGGGTTAGTGGTTATGTCAGGAAGGGCATCTGATATAAAATTTTGACAAATCGGGATGTGGATTGACAAGACCATACCGGATTGGTCGAGGCCCGGATTAACAACAGCTGCAGTCGGTGCTGTGCCCTTGCAGAGTACCAATGGAAACTGTAAAATCCACTGTGACCACACCTGAGAAACAGTGAACAAGCCAAAAGAAGAAGGTCTTGTAATTCCATTATAATTCACAAAACATCCATTGCACGTCTGTCCATCTTGGCAGAGAGATCCTGTCTCTGTTACTCTCCCTGAGGTTTCTTCCTATTTTTTCTCCCTGTTAAAGTGATTTTTTTCGGGAGTTGTTCCTTATCCAATGCAAGGATCTAAGGCCCTGAACCCCAATAAGCGGCCCGTGGGCCTGACCTGGCCCATGAGAGCCAAGTATCTGGCCTGTGCCGACCCATTGGCACTTACGCATCTGTCATAACATGTGAAATAAAATGTGTGCTGCTCTACTTTATTTTGACCTCACCCCACACCGTACACTTGACCTATGCTGTAGAGTGCGCGTAGACATAAGACGTACTCCGCACTTTCTACAGTCCTTGACTAGACAGAGCCACTTACCAGCTAAGTCACAGATAATAACTGTCCTAAACCAAGAACATGGCCTGCATGAAACAGCGGTAAGTCGACCAGGAAAATGTCAGCTCAAATCTGAGTGGACGGATCAGTTTTGTTTTAATTTACCAGACCACACCAATGCCAAACTGACATGCTTGATATGCATGTAGACCGTAACTGTCTGCAAAGCAGATAATCTCAAGCGGCACTTCAACACTATTTATACTGCCGGTTTTAATGCCAACTACCCTACAAAATCAGATTACTGCAAACAAAAAAAGGTAATTATTACAACATATTACAACGCAACTTTTTCAAGCCAAGACTTCGTCAAGCATGGACTGCTCTTTTTAGATCCGGTCAGTCATCTGTATTTTGTGTACCTAGTATAGACTATGTGTTTCCTTTGCATTCCTGTCCTTTTGTCTTCCCGGGGCTGGCATAGATGTTGGGTCACTCCTAGGTGCTGTGACCCTACCAATCTCATCTATCCCACTCTCTCCACTCACATTGAGGAAGTGGTGACGGGAGGGCTCTGGAATTGCCAGTCTGCAGTGCCAAAAGCTGAGTTTATCTCAGGCTACGCATCCTTGCTCTCCCTCAAATTTCTTGCTCTAACTGAGACCTGGATCATGCCAGAAAACACTACCACACCCGCAGCTCTGTCTGATGTGTACTCTTTTTCTCACACTTCCAGAGCTGGGAGGCGGGGTGGTGGTACTGGCCTGCTAATCTCCCTGAAATGGAAATACTCTCTTGTTTCCATTCCACAATTTTCTCCGCCCTCTTTTGAATTGCATGCTGTTACTGTCTCTTATCCAGTCAAACTCACCATCGTGGTTGTGTACCACCCACCAGGCCCCCTTGTTGAGTTTTTGGAGGAGCTTGACACACTTGTCTCGCACTTCCCGGTTGATGACTCTGCACTTATCCTTCTCAGTGACTTCAACATCCACACTAACAAGCTAGATCCTCTTCTCTCTTTCCTCTCCTCCTTTGACCTTCACCTCTCACCCTCTCCTGCTACCCACAAGGCCGGCAACCAGCTGGACCTTATCTTTACTAGACACGGTCCTATTTCCAATCTCTGTTACTCCCCTCCATCTCTCTGACCGCTATTTCATGTCCTACTCTCTTTCCCTCTCTTCACCCCCCTCAGCCCCTTCCCCTACCCACATGGTTTCCACCCGTAGACACCTCCACTCTCCCTCCGCCACTGATATTTCTTCCTCTGTTACCTCTATCCTCCCTACATCTGAATCTTTCTCTCTCATACCCCCTGACACTGCTACTGATCTTCTTCTCTCTACCCTCTCCTCTTCTCTGGACAATCTCTGTCCCCTCACCTCCAGGCCTGCACGCCCAACTCCACCTGCCCCTTGGCTGACCGACTCGGTACGTGCTGACAGACAGAGCCTGAGAGTGGCAGAGTGCAAATGGAGAAAAGGCAAACTCCCAGAGACATTCTCAACTTCCACTCTTCTTTCCACTTTCTCCTCCTCCCTTTCTGCTGCTAAGGCTGCCTTCTATCGCTGTAAAATCCTATCTTCTGCCTCTAATCCTAAGAAACTCTTTTGAAACCTTCTCTACACTTCTTCAACCCCCACCTCCTCCTCCTACTTCCACCCTTCTCCCTGATGATTTCGCTAACGTCTTTGACAAGAAGGTAAACGACATCAGATCCTCCTTTTCTCACCACCCAGTTAGTGCTGCTTGCACTATCCCACCCTCTGCACCCTCCCCCACCTCGCTCCCCTCTCCCCCAACAAGGTTCTAAACCTCATCACATCCAGTCACACCACCACATGCTCCCTTGACCTCTGGTCCCCTCTCCTCTTCTTCAGTCTATAGCACCTGAACTCCTTCCTTATCTAACCCACCTCATCAACACCTCCCTCCAGGCAGGATGCTTTCCATCTGCCTTCAAGACTGCTAGAGTCACCCCCCTTCTCAAGAAACCATCACTTAACCCCTCTGACGTCAAAAACTACAGACCAGTTTCCCTTCTACCCTTTGCATCCAAAACTTTCAAACGTGCTGTCTTTAACCAACTTTCTTTGTACCTCCACCAGAACAACCTCCTGGACCCCAACCAGTCTGGGTTCAGGGTGGGTCACTTGACAGAGACGGCCCTCTTTGCAGTGACAGAATCGCTGCGCTCTGCGAGAGCAAACTCTCTCTCCTCTGTCCTGATACTCTTGGACCTGTCAGCTGCGTTTGACACAATGCACCACTAGATCCTCCTCTCTACCCTCGAGGGGCTGGGTGTCACAGGCTCTGCACTCCCAATGTTTGCAACCTACCTGACGGGTCGCTCCTACCAGGTGACATGGAGGGGATCTGTGTCGGAGCTTCGCAGACTGACTACAGGCGTTCCACAGGGTTCGGTTCTGGGTCCTCTCCTATTCTCCCTGTACATGACATCCCTGGGTTCTGTTATTCCCTCGCATGACTTCTCTTACCATTGTTATGCCGATGACAACCGGCTGATCTTGTCCTTTCCTCCCTCTGACACACAAGTAGAGACACGCATTGCTGTGTGCTTGACTGACATCTCGGAGTGGATGGCGACACACCACCTGAAGCTCAATCTGGACAAGACAGAGCTGATGTTCCTCCCGGGGAAAGGTTGCCCGCACCGAGACTTGGCCATCACCATTGAAAACGCCGTGGTGACAACAACTCTGATTGTGAGGAATCTGGGTGTGATCCTGGACGACCAACTGTCGTTTGCTGAAAACATTGCATTGGTTGCTCGCTCCTACAGATTTCTCCTCTATAACATCAGGAGGATTCGCCCATTCCTCACTGACGAGATGGCACAGGTGCTCATCCAGGCTCTGGTCATCTCCTGGCTGGACTACGGTAACTCCCACCTTGCCATCATACCTCTGGAGCTTGTTCAGAAAGCTGCAGCTCGTCTGGTGTTCAACCGCCCTAAGTTCTCCCACACAACTCCCCTTCTCATGTCTCTACACTGGCTCCCAGTAGCTGCTCGCATCCAGTTTAAGACTCTGGTGCTAGCCTACAGGGCAGTGAAAGGAACAGCTCCTTCCTATCTCCAGGCCATGGTCAAGCCCTACACCCCTGCCCAGCCACTTCGCTTTGCTGCCTCGGGACACCTGGTTGCACCGTCGCTCAGAGGCCCTTGCTGCCAATCGACCCGGTCACAGCTCTTTTCTGTCCTGGCCCCACAGTGATGGAATGAACTCCGCACTGATGTCAAGACAGCGGAGCCGCTGCCCATCTTTTGGCGCAGGTTGAAAACTCACCTCTTTAAGAACTACTACCCTGTTACTTGTTCTTAGCACTTATTGTATTCACTCATTAAAAAAAAATATCTTTCTTGAACTTTTACCTTAGCACTGGTTTTGCTCTTAGATGCTTGTTTAGATGCACTTATGACCTCTGATGACTAGTAGTTCTCCTGATTTCCTACGTTAAATGCACTTATTGTAAGTCGCTTTGGATAAAAGCGTCGGCTAAATGACTGTAATATAATGTATGTAATGTAACATCATACAAGCACTCTGTTTCAACTATCTGTAAATCAGCATCGGCATGAGAGAGTGCAACAGCTGCATCATTGTATGTTTCATGGAACCTTGCTAAAGCTAAGAAGCCATTCACTGATGCTGAATTGATTAAAACGTGTGCAACTGATATGGTTGGTGAAGTTTTAAGTCATGATGAGAAAAACAAGACAACGGTTGTGGAGCTATTAAAACAGATGCCATTGTTGGCCAACACGACAACAAGAAGAGTAGAACTTTTAGCAGGGGAGTGTTTTTCCTATCTACTCACCGATTTGAAGAAAGCAGAAACCATATCACTAGCCATAGACTCGTACTGTGACTAAACCAATATGGAACACCTATCTGTGTTTGCCTAATTTTTTGATGGGTAGACCTTTCGGGAAGAGCTACTTTGTTTGCTTCCCCTGTCTGGGCGCACAACTGGGGAAATCATCTTTAATGAATTACCACAGTTCTTTGAGAAAAATGGCTTGGATGTGAGCAAATTGTGTCACCGACGGGGCTCCATCAATGGTGGGACAACACAAGGGCTTGGTAAGCAGGTTTGCTGCTGTTAACCCAGCACTCTTAGCATTGACTTGCATTATTCACAAATCAATGTTGCGCGCTAAACTGTGTGGGGAAATGATAGAGGCGATGGATACTTTGACGAGACTAGTAAACTTCATTTGCGAGAGTTCTGGCCTCCATGTCAGTGGAACACAAGGAACTTTTGCCGCATAATGATGTTTGCTGGCTGAACAAAGGCCGGGTTGGACAGGGTGTGCGACCTGCACGATGAGCTTGTGTCATTTTTATCTGGACTGCGGAGCCAAAAAGCCCAAGAATATCAGAGGTTTTTAAGTGATAATAAGGTGATGGCATATGTTATTTTTTGGGTGACATCATGTCTCATCTAAATCACCTAAATTTGCAATTGCAAGGCAAGCACCACACTGTTGCAGACATGTACGAGGTGGTCAAAGCTTTCCAGTCAAAGCTGAACCTTTTGGAGAGAGACATATCTAAATCACCTAAATTTGCAATTGCAAGGGAAGAACCACACTGTTGCAGACATGTACGAGGTGGTCAAAGCTTTCCAGTCAAAGCTGAACCTATTGGAGAGAGACATTCATGGGAGAAAGTCACACTTTCCATGTTTGTGGGACCATTATGAGAAGAACAACATGTGGGAGGATTCAGCGAAGGATTTCATGACGAGCCTGGCAGAAAACTTCAAGCAAAGATTTGAAAGCTCCCCTAAACTCTCAGGTGACATCCTCCTCTTCCTGAGAAAGCCGTTTTTCATTTTAGCTGACAGCCAGTGGACTGCAGAGGCCAAAAGGCTGGTACCTCCCATAGATGAGGCAACTCTTCAGATGGAGGTCTTGGAGATGGGAACATCTGATTTGCTCAAAGCACAACACAAGGACTTTGGGGTGAGTGACTTGTGGATCAACATGGTTCCCCAAGCTCAATTCAAAAACATGAGGGCTATTGCAATGTTCCTGCTCATAATACACCCTACACGTACTTAAGTGAGTCATCGTTTTCTTCAGTGAACTCGGTCAAGAACCAGGAAAGAAACAGACTCTCCAATGCACATCTTGGCCATTGCCTCAGGCTTGCCACAACAGAATACAGGCCTGACATCAGAAGGATTGCCTCATCCGGTTACTCTCACTTCTCTCACTGGTTGGTGAATGAACATCCATTTATTTTTGTCCATTTGTCCATAATTAAATGGTTGATTCTGGACTTATTTTGTTTCAAGAGTACATTTTTATTCTTGTGTGACCCTCAACACAGGCTTTGAGAAGTACATTATTACTACTACCACCACTACTACTACTACTTCTACTAATAATAATAGCCTGGCGGCCTGTTCAGGGTGTCTCCCCGCCTGCCGCTCAATGACTGCTGGGATAGGCTTCAGCATCCCCGCGACCCTGAGAGCAGGATTAGATAATGGATGGATGGATGGATAATAATAATAATAGTAACAAGACTGCAGACTTAGATCTTGACACTGACACCGTAATCAAAGAGCTAGACCAAGATAGGACATAGAAGTACCAAGGTGTGAATGAAGGAGATGGCATACAACACTCAACCATGAAGGAGAAGATCCGGAAAGAGTACCACAGGAGAGTACATATGACCATGGAGAAGATGCACCACCCGAAAGCTGTACCTACCAAAAGCTTTAGGAAGACGAGGCCTAGTCCAACTCGAACTGACCCTCAAGACTACCACTATTGGGCTGGATGCATACCTGACAAAAACAGATGACCCACTCCTCCGGATAGTAAAATATCAGATCTACCCCATCAGTAAAGAAGCTGCACAATTCAAGAAATAGCTTGATATCCCAGAAACCCCACCAACAAATGAGGCAACTACCATCTACACCAAATGAGTGAAGCAGAACGCAAAACACCATGGCCAGCGGCAACTGCAAAAAACCTGGGAGGGCAAAGCAATGCATGGGAAGTATCCAAAAAGAATGAAAGACACAGACATGGACCAACAGAAGACACACCAGTGGCTGAGGAGCACCAGACTGAAGCAGAGATGGAGGGCCTGCTAATCGATGCACAAGACCAAGAGTCTGGCAACCAGATCCTATCACCATTGCATCATTAAAGATGGAACAAGACCCAAAATGCAGAATCTGTGGAATGTACGAAGAAACCATTGACCACATTGTCTCAGACTGCCCGGAACTGGCAAAGACTGATTACATTTACAGGCACAACAAGGCAGCAGCATACCTGCACTGGAAGATCTGCAGGAGTTACAAGATGAAGACAACTGAGAATTGGTATGAACATCAGCCAAAAACGGTCACTGAAAACAGTGATGCCACCATCCTCTGGGACATGCCCATCCACACTGACAGAGAGATAAAATCCAACAAGCCTGACATCGTTATCAAGTATAGGAAGGAAAAGAGGCACATGCTCATCAACATGGCAATACCATCCGAAAAAAAACACCTCAGTAAAAGTCACAGAGAAGCTGACCACGTACAGAGACCTGGAGATTGAAATCAACAGGATGTGGGGTATGAAGACCGAAACAACGCCAGTGGTCATCGGAGCTCTAGGACTCATGAAGAAGGGAATGGGAAAGTTCACCAACCATATCCCAGGCAACATCAAAATCTGTGCAGTCCAGAAGATTGCCCTACTCGGAACAGCCCACATCTTACGAGTATTGTCAATCAAGTGATATCTGCCCTATAGTGCCTCAGATCCATAGTTTGGACCTGGCTCTACAGGATGTAAAACAAGAAACATGAAAGAATTAATAATAATAATAATAATAATAATAATCGTAATAGCAGCAACAACAGCATCTGCACATAAAACAACTTTTGCTGGCACAACGGGAGAAAAAAAAAACGTGGACATTTTGGCCCTTGGCTTGGGGAAAACTAACTAGGGAACCCTGATCTAAGGACAGGATGTTGTGTTGCTGTAAAGCCCACTGAGACAAATTTGTGATTTGTGATAATGGGCTATACAAATAAAATTGACTTGACTTGTTTCTATATAAGTATTGAACGGTGGAGTAAAATATCTGAAAGACTATTGCAAGCCTCCCCTTTAGCTGTTGTTTGTCTCCTGCAAGTAAGTGGACACGTGCTTAGTAAAGGAACAAACAAATAAGTAACCAGGCATTTTGGATTACACTCCACTGCTGAGTCTGGTGAGATCGGTTTCATTTTAGCAGCACTTCAGCAGCAAAATCATCATCAGCGTAATCAGACATGCCTTCATTTTGTTTAATTTACAAATGTGGTAATAATAGCGATAAATATAAACACTTATCATTTTGTCATGTTCCAAAAATCATTAGGCACCAAATAGAACAAGCCGAAGAACTGTCAACTGAGTGACGTAGGCTATGACTTGCTGCTATCAGTCCAGATGGCCTAACCGAAAAAAATTTGAAAAATGATCGTGTTTGCAGTGAGCACTTTTTGAGTGGAGCAGCTGCACAGCCGTGGGATAGATGCAATACTAACTGGGTACCGAGCTTAAAACTTGGACATGACAAATTTGAAACCCAGAACGAAAAAAGAGATGAAATGCAGGTGTGACGTGATAGAGCAACTGAAAAACGAAAGTGGGCTGCTGAGAAAGAAAATGTGGAAAGAGAGGAAGCAATGGCTTCAAAACTAAGTGAAACAAGCTTTCCAATTAGAGACATCTTTAAGCAGGATGATATTTTGTGATTTTTTTTTTTGGGATATTTTGCATTGTGGGCAAATCCAAGAGGTTCCGGCATTGCTTGGCAAGTTTTTGTAACCCAAACAGCTAAGATGGAAATATATTCCATGTTGACAAAATTGATTGTGGCATTACAACAGTTTCTCATTGATGGGCATTTTTCCACAAATACAAATCTTTTCTAAATTCACTGCCTTTGCTGCATAACTTTCATTTGTTGATTTTCGCTTAGTTGTCCTTTTCTTTTGCTTAAATTCAGGAAGTTTTCTGCAGTGTGGGCAGTACCATGTCTTTGAAACTTTCCATATGAAAAGGCAAGAGAGGTGAAACTTGAAACAGGGCAAGATTCATTTTTACAACAAACCATTTCTTCAGATGTATTTTGATTGCAATAACAATATCCATCTACGTCTCTGTTCCCCTCTGTTTTCAAATTTTGTTTCCTTGTGTACCATCTTCCAAGTATTTACGGTAAAACACAGATCCTCCAAAATAAGGATAACTTTGGTACACAGTCATCCCAAAGATTTTGATCTGGCATTATTCTCTCATTAACTAAACCTGTAATGTTTTCATGGAAGGCACAGACAACAAAGTCACAATATGAACGACTGACTGCATGAAGTTGCTGCTGAACCTGACAATAATAGCTGTGATTCCGTTTCAATACATATTTTGAGCTAACCCTTTCCAAACATGAAGATTTCTTTTGAATGTATGATTCAAAATCTATGCCCTCAATACAAAAAGGACATTTCACCTCCCCACATCCCTCACCACATCAGTCACAGGAACAAAGGAAGTCTGAAGACTCTTGCAGCCAGCTCTTTGATGCCCAGTTAATGGTAGTCTCGGTGTGGGATATTAAGCTTGTCAGTCTGATGACTTTTTCTTTTAGTCTTAAGATGGCAGGCTTTAAATAAAGCAACAGGGCAGAGTCATTTTGGTCATCTGAACACAGGGTTCAGTAATGCCATTCACAAAGTGTGTTATCTGGAGTATTAAGTCTATTCAGTTGTTACAAGCAAAATTGCAATAAAACACAAAAATAACAAAATAGAAAGATGAGTAGAAATCAAATAAACTTTTTTTTAATCTGTTTTGCTTTTGTTTTTGTTTGTTCCTCATCTCCTGGGAAGATGTTAGAGCGACCTCTTCAAAAGAGTTCGGTTTTTATTTGAAATAAAAAAGATGTGCTCCAGCCCTTCAACCTTTGATTGTTATGCTTATGACAAAAGCTTCAACTGAATTTGGGTTGCAGCCTTCATTCTGTATGCATCACATGCAAACATCCGTGATGGTGCTTTCATTTAATCATCATTATAATTCTTCTCTTATCAGTGCACAGCGTTTGACAGCATGTTGACAGGGACACACGGCTAAGAATAGATACTGAGGAGCAATTGAGCAGGAATTCAATGGTCAAGAAGTGACATGTGAAAGTGCGAGCATTCACACAGTTGTCCTGCACTGAGATGGAAAACTGTGATCCATGTCTCAGCTGTAACAGCAAAGTCACTCTGTGGTGGGTCCATCTGCTGACGCCAGTAATGTACACATGGCAAAGTGCACAAGAATGCAAGGACACAAAATGATGAGTTCTTTGAGGTCCTTCCTGCTGTGCACTGACCTTCTCTGTGTTATTATATCCATCCATCCATCCATCCATCCATCCATTATCCAAACCGCTTATCCTGCTCAGAGCTGCGGGGATGCTGGAGCCTATCCCAGCAGTCATTGGATGGAAGGTGGGGAGACACCCTGGACAGGCTGCCAGTCCATCACAGGGCCGACACACACACACACACACACACACACACACACACACACACACACACACACACACACACACACACACACACACACGCATTCACACCTACAATTTAGTATGGCCGATTCACCTGACCTACATGTCTTTGGACTCTGAGAGGAAACCAGAGCACCTGGAGGAAATAATAATAATAATAATAATAATAATAACATGTGTACTTATACTGTACATGTGTATCAACACTCTCAACAGAAGAAGTCCCACAGTCACTTCCATTACTTTGCTGACATAACTTCAAAATGTTGCATGGTGATTGTATGTCTCAAGCTTTTCTTCTACATTCACATATGCTATCAAAAATGGTTAATTTGTTTATCAAATCTTTTAAAAAAAAGGCTCTGTAGAGGCAACTCACCTTAAAAGTGACATTGTTTATTTTTTTCTATTAATTCATTAAGCTCTGGACAGTGTACAACAAATTAAGACCTCTGGTGCTTCAATACGCCACTTAGTACCACTGCTATCACCTCATTTGGTGTGTGGTGACAAGCATATGGGCAGTTGTGTCTCAATACCAGTGAACTAGATGTGATGCTTTATCCACGCAAAGGAAACGATGCTCGCTTTAAGGCATGATAAAAATAAATGTGAGGTTGTTGTTTTATTTTTCCTGACCAATGGTTCACACATATTTTGTTGCAACCTCTACCACCAACAAGCCAAAAATTTGCTCTGCAAGAAGTCTGTGGAGAAAAAAAAAACCTGGTGTTAATTTCTGTCATGCCTCCTAGGTGAGTTTCATTTCCTGTGTGCAAGGACACGACCATGTCTCGTATGGCTGTGCGTGTCGCACCAGACCACTTGAGATGATAGAAGTGGAATTAAGTGATGTATAGAAGCACCAGGGGTCTTAATTTGTTGTTTACACACTTCAGATCTCAATAAATTAATAGAAAATGACACTCGTCACTTTAAATCACTCCGCTCTCTTTGCCTACCATATTTCCCAGCCAGGCATAGTGTGACACCAACTGTTTACCTGTGTCAGATGTAACTATTCCCGAGTAGGTCCTGGGGCAGCCAGAAGGTGTCAAGTTGTGAAGCGAAACGTTGTCTTTCCATCTTTAATGTATGAATTTTCCCCTCCTCCACACTCCAGCTTCCAGGTCAGTCAATGACAGAATGAAGACTGGAGTGTATGTGTACAGTGTTGTGTGGACATTTACAACGTGTGTGTGTGTGTGTGTGCGCGCTACTTGACACTCTCAGATATGGCTTAATAAGAGGCCCATGGGCTCTTACTTGTTCGGTAATCTAAGTTTTCATGCCAGTGTTTCTGTGTGTATGTTTGTATTTGCATGGGTGTGTTTGTGTTTAAAGCTATTTCGCATCCATATTTGCATAAAACACAGGGAGAGTGGGGTAAGATGAGCCATTTTTTACTTCAAATTTCCTTAAGAAAAATAAAATATGAGAGGTAAATCAAGTACATCTCCCCATATTTCAGGATGTTTTCTTTCAATTGAAATTTTAAAACTGCATCTGCACAAAAAAAGGTATGAAAATATGACTTCTTGAAAAAAAGTGGTCCTCTGGCTCAGCTTGCCCCAGGTTAGGGGTAAGTTGAGCCATGCAGGGGTAAATATGACTTTTTCAGGTAAAAATCTGGGCACAATTACAAATAATATATTTTTAAATCAAATACAACTGAACTCAAATGTTCGTTTCTTGTTTTTAAAACGGATTCATTGAACAAGTTTATTTTTAACAATACAAAACCAATCAACATTTTGAAAGTGCTAACATTTCAAATACTAACGCTGCTGATCCATCCATCACTTTAAAAAAAAAAAGCCTGCACAGTGGACCAGTTGTTGGCGCTGTTGCCTCACAGCAAGAAGGTCCTGGGTTCAAACCCCAGGCCATCCCAGATCCTTTCTGTGTAGAGTTTGCATGTTTTCCCAGTGCCTCCGTGGGTTTCCTCCGGTGGCTCCAATTTCCTCCCACCATCAAAAGACATGCATGTTATGGTTAATACTCCTGTCTGTGCTCCTGAACAAGGCAAGGGAAATAAGAACTGCAGTTGGTCCCCGGGCACGGCAGCTGCCCACTGCTGCTATACAATACTACTACTACTATGACTACTACTTTCGGCTGCTCCCATTTGGGGTCGCCACAGCAGATCATCCATTTACATTCTTCCTGTCCTCTGCATCTTCCTCTGTCACACCAGCCACCTGCATGTCCTCCCTCACCACATCCATAAATCTCTTCTTTGGCCTCCCTCTTTTCCTCTTCCCTGGCAGCTCCATATTCAGCATCCTTCTCCCAATATACCCAGCATATCTCCACACGTGTCCAAGCCATTTCAATCTAGCCTCTCTTGCTTTGTCTCCAAACCGTCCAACCTGAGCGGTCCCTCTAGTATAATCGTTCCTAATCCTGTCCTTCTTTGTCTCTCCCAATGAAAATCTTAGCATTTTCAACTTTTCGTCAGTGCCACTGTCTCCAAACCATATAACATACATGGTCTCATAACCATCTTGTAAACCTTCCCTTTAACTCTTGCTGGTACCCCTCTGTTGCAAATCACTGCTGACACTCTTCTCCACCCACTCCACCCTGCATGCACTCTCTTCTTCACCTCTCTTCTGCACTCCCCATTACTTTGGACAGTTGACCCCAAGTATTTAAACTCATACACCTTTGTCACCTCTACTCCTTGCATCCTCACATTCCACTGTCCTCCCTCTCATTCATGCATAGGTATTCCATCTTGCTCCTACTGACTTTCATTCCTCTTCTTTCCAGTGCATACCTCCACCTCTCCTCAAACTCTCCTCAACCTGCACCCTACTCTCACTACAGATCACAGTGTCATACACAAACATCATAGTCCACGGAGACTCCTGCCTGATCTCGTCCGTCAACCTGTCCATCACCATTGCAAACAAGAAAGGTTTTCAGAGCCGATCCTTGATTGTAATCCCACCTCCACCTTGAACCCGTCTGCCATTCCAACCGCACACCTCATCATTGTCACACTTCCCTCATACATATCTTGCACTACTCTTACATACTTCTCTGCAACTCCCGACTTCCTCATACAATACCACACCTCCTCTTTCGGCACCCTGTCATATGATTTCTCTAAATCCACAAAGACACAATGTAACTCCTTCTGGCCTCTATATTTCTCAATCAGCATTCTCAAAGCAAACATCACATCTGTGGTGCTCTTTCGTGGTATGAAACCATACTGCTGCTCACTAATCGTCACCTCTCTTAACCTAGCTTCTATTACTCTTTCCCATATCTTCATGCTGTGGCTGATCAACTTTATACCTCTGTGCTTAGTGCAGTTCTGCACATTGCCCTTGTTCTTGAAAATAAGTACCAGTATGCTTCTTCTCCACTCCTCAGGCATCCTCCCACTTTCTAAGATTGTGTTAAACAATCTAGTTAAAAACTCCTCTGTCATGTCTCCTAAACATCTCCATGCCTCCATAGTTATGTCATCAGGACCAACAGCCTTTCCACTCTTCATCCTCTTCATAGCTGCCCTCACTTCCTCCTTGCTAATCCGCTTCACATCCCGATTCACTATCCCCACATCATCCAACGTTCTCTCCCTCATTTTCGTCATTCATTAGCCCCTCAAAGTACTCCTTCCACCTTCTCAGCACACTACTCGCTTGTCAGCACATTTCCATTGCTATCCTTGATCGCCCTAACCTGCTGCACATCCTTCCCAACTCGGTCCCTCTCTCTAGCCATTCGGTACAAGTCCTTTTCTCCTTCCTTAATGTCTAACCTGTCATACAACTCACCATACGCCTTTGCCTTTGCCTTTGCCACCTCTCTCTTCGCTTTATGCTGCATCTGCTTGTACTCTTGTCTACTTTCTTCATCTCTCTGTCTATCCCACTTCTTCTTTGCCAACCTCTTCTTCCATATACTTTCCTCCTACTTCTTCATTCCACCACCAAGTCTCCTTGTCTTCCTTCCACTTTCCACATGACACACCAAGTACCTTCCTAGCTGTCCTCCTCACTATTTCTTCAGTGCTTGCCCAGCCATTGGGCAACTCTTCACTACCACCCAGTGCCTGCCTTAACTCCTCCCTGACCTCCTCACACCAGTCTTCCTTCTTCAATTTCCACCATTTGATCTTTGACGCTGCCTTCACTCGCTTCCTCTTCTTGGTCTCCAAAGTCATCCTACAGACCACCATCCGATGCTGCCTAGCTACATTCTCCCGTCACCACCTTGCAGTCTCCAATCCCTTTCAGATTGTGCCTTCTACATAAGATATAGTCCACCTGTGTGCACTTTCCTCCACTCTTATACGACACCCTGTGTTCCTCCCTCTTCTTAAAATATGTATTCACCACAGCCATTTCCATCCTTTTCGCCAGTATGGGTGGCGGTCGTTGGTAAGCCAGCCCTCGACTGATCCGGTATGGAAATCTTATTCATGAGCTGCATATTTGATTTGGCAAAGATTTTATGCCAAATGTCCTTGCTGACGCAACCCTACCCAATTATACGGGCTTGGGACCGGCACTAAGAATGCACTGGCTTGTGCATCCTCAGTAGCTGGGTTCCACTGCTGCTATACAATAGGTTGGGTTAAATGCAGGGAACGTATTCATTCTTAGAATACAATTCGTTATGTTAAATAAAGTGGCTTTCATTTCATCACTAAAGAAAAAAAAATCAAAAGTCACATCTGTTGAAGAAAGAAGTAAATTATTATACCCTCCTTTCAGTTTTTCTGTATCATTTCAGTATTCTTATTTTGTAAACAGACCGTCAATTCCTGAGTTGAAGTGAAAACAAATAAGTCACATCACTGGCCTATCTTTTGGGCGACCACAACAAAAGAAATCAGATGAGTCTTGCTCACCTCCGGTGTGACTAGGCCTACTCAACTTTACACTTATCGCTTTTGCAGGAAAAGAAAAGGGTTGCTCCCTCCTTGCAGTGCCCCCAGCTTTGCAAGATTGAGGTGGCTTCTTAAGCACATCCCTTCATTGGGAACACTCCTCATCCCTTCCTTGAATGTAAAGGTGGGTTTTTCCTTGCCAGTGGTCCCGTGAATTCTTCCGAGGAATTTCCCCCCAACTTCATCTCCCTCAAGATTTTCTACCAATCTTACATAATGGCAGTTCTTACTTTTACTTGCAAAGTCACCATCACAAAGTCCCCAATTGACAGGTCAGTGTTCTCTTGTCCTCAGGACTGATAATCAGAGGTGTGATATAGCGGGATGGGGACATCACTCTCAGAGCAACTGTACTTTGATTTTCTTCTTGATGTTTTGTTTATTTTTCTCCTTTTTCCTTATTTCTTCATTCATTCTTCTGCTGCTTATTCTTTCTCTCTTCATAAGCCTTTTCTATGGCCTGCTTTCATGTGTCTCTGTTAGGAGACACGTGAAAGCCTTCCGAAGAATGTGGCCTCCGGTTTACGGCAGGAAAGATGATTGTGTGTCCTGAAATTTTTAAACCAGTCTAGCCCTAAAAGAGTGTACAATTGGTAATTTGATCATTTATCTAATTTAAGCATTCAAGAAAAATGCATTGTATTATCAACAACATTAGCCTATATGAGGAAGCCTTGACTGACCTTCTGAATCATTTGCTCTCCTACACATTCTACCTGTTAGCCCTTCCGCTTTCTAATTATTAAGGAAAAAGTGTTTTGTTTTGTTTTTTTGTGCCAGTTCAAATGCCAACTCACAACATTTCTTCTGTGTAAGACCATGGAACTGGTCTGCCAGCTGTTTAACTTGGTCAGCAAGCTCCCTCTCTAATTCTTCTGGAAATATCTTCTTGGCCTTTGCTGTTCCACTGTACCCTGTCCTCCTCACCTCTACGTTCTGATGAATCCTCTCAGGGTTGACCCATCAATCTTCCTCTCTCGCTACAATCCTGATTGATTTCTCACCATTTACCTAACTTACTGCACTCTCAATTTCAAGGGGTGTTGAGCCCCTATTTGTCTTAATTTTATGAATGTGATATATATATGTGTGTGTGTGTGTGTGTGTGTGTGTGTGTGTGTGTGTGTGTGTATATATATATATATATATACACACACACACACATATATACACACACACACGAATATATATATATATACACTACCGTTCAAAAGTTTGGGATCACCCAAACAATTTCGTGTTTTCCATGAAAAGTCACACTTATTCACCACCATATGTTGTGAAATGAATAGAAAATAGAGTCAAGACATTGACAAGGTTAGAAATAATGATTTGTATTTGAAATAAGATTTTTTTTACATCAAACTTTGCTTTCGTCAAAGAATCCTCCATTTGCAGCAATTACAGCATTGCAGACCTTTGGCATTCTAGCTGTTAATTTGTTGAGGTAATCTGGAGAAATTGCACCCCACGCTTCCAGAAGCAGCTCCCACAAGTTGGATTGGTTGGATGGGCACTTCTTTGAGCAGATTGAGTTTCTGGAGCATCACATTTGTGGGGTCAATTAAACGCTCAAAATGGCCAGAAAAAGAGAACTTTCATCTGAAACTCGACAGTCTATTCTTGTTCTTAGAAATGAAGGCTATTCCATGCGAGAAATTGCTAAGAAATTGAAGATTTCCTACACCGGTGTGTACTACTCCCTTCAGAGGACAGCACAAACAGGCTCTAACAGGTACTATTTAATGAAGATGCCAGTTGGGGACCTGTGAGGCATCTGTTTCTCAAACTAGAGACTCTAATGTACTTATCTTCTTGCTCAGTTGTGCAACGCGGCCTCCCACTTCTTTTTCTACTCTGGTTAGAGCCTGTTTGTGCTGTCCTCTGAAGGGAGTAGTACACACCGGTGTAGGAAATCTTCAATTTCTTAGCAATTTCTCGCATGGAATAGCCTTCATTTCTAAGAACAAGAATAGACTGTCGAGTTTCAGATGAAAGTTCTCTTTTTCTGGCCATTTTGAGCGTTTAATTGACCCCACAAATGTGATGCTCCAGAAACTCAATCTGCTCAAAGAAGTGCCCATCCAACCAATCCAACTTGTGGGAGCTGCTTCTGGAAGCGTGGGGTGCAATTTCTCCAGATTACCTCAACAAATTAACAGCTAGAATGCCAAAGGTCTGCAATGCTGTAATTGCTGCAAATGGAGGATTCTTTGACGAAAGCAAAGTTTGATGTAAAAAAAATCTTATTTCAAATACAAATCATTATTTCTAACCTTGTCAATGTCTTGACTCTATTTTCTATTCATTTCACAACATATGGTGGTGAATAAGTGTGACTTTTCATGGAAAACACAAAATTGTTTGGGTGATCCCAAACTTTTGAACGGTAGTGTATATATATATATATATATATATATATATATATATATATATATACTATAGCATTTTTTTCCGAAACTGTCAATGGTGTTGTGAGTGCTCGACTAATGAGGAGCGGAATATCAATACGGATACAGGAAAAAATATTTGAATACATGGCAGTACAGGCCTGTTCCATGTGTCTCGCACTCATCAGCTGCTAAATCCATGTTGATATATGTATATATATAGTTGTGCAGCGATAATTTAAAGCAGTATTGCTGATATCAAAATAAATGTAACTTCAATACATTAATGATGGGGTAAGTTGAACCTCTGGCTCGGTTTACCTCAGGGCCCTTGGCTCATTTTACCCCAAAGCCACTATTATGAAAAGATAGCCTCACACAGTGATTCAAAGATAACATTTTGCTAATTAATTCACGTTTTAATACTTTTGTAATTCAACAACATATGTTTATCAAATATTGCTAACTTTGCATTGGCACAAGAGTCATTATACCAGATAGGTAAAAAAAATTACTTTTAACTCCAAAAAAATAGTTTTCCCAGCAAAAAAAAAAAATAGTGCTTCCCACTTTCCCCGTGTTCTTCCATCCATCACACCCAGGGATTAAGGGTGTGATCTAAAATTAAGGGTTCTTCCTAAATGTGTGGTCACATGACAAAAACTGTGTACAGTTGCCCAGATATAGCAGATGGGTCAACTTACTTATCCTGCCCCACTTTCCCCTATTATTGAGTTGCTGGACTCAAAAGATATAAAAGCATAATAGTATTTGTCGAAAGTTAAGCCAAATGGTCCCTATATATGAAGTGTATGAATTAATGTGAATTTGTGTCTCCATCTTGCATAACAAAAGGGAATTGTCCCTATGAAAGCTTCAGTTAAAAAAGGAATAACAGGGAAAAAAAACAAAAAAGCCAACAAAAAGGCACGAATGGCAATTTCAGTGGCTTTTTTTTACCACTTTTATTTAGCACTATTCAGCCCGTGATATAACCTAATATGTTCTTGCTGTGAACTTCTCAGATAGCTATCATCTGGTATAAGTATACGGTCTTCTCTGCAATACCTAATTTTATACCTAGTAGTATTTGCATTGATCTTATGATTAGCTATTGTCAAATATTTGTGCATGGGACTGATAGCAATGTTTGAACAGATAGATTTGTTTGCACTCCCTCAAATCAGTTGCAAAAATCCATCCATCATCCATCCAGCATCACTTTTTTAAAGAATATATTTGAACATCAGGACTTTCTACTGCTCAGCATCAAAAAGCTGTGTTGACAGTGTTACTATTGACAAACAGATCCAGGTCTTTCCTAACCAGAAACCCTGGATAACAAGCAAAGTTCAGACACTTCTCAGAGACTGCAGCACTACCTTCAGGTCAGGTGATAGGGCCCAGTACAGCAGTGCTAGAGCCGACTTAAGGAGAGGCATCAAAATCGCCAAGGAGGCCTATAAGAGAAAAATTGAGGACCATCTCACAGACAATGACTCACGGCGTGTGTGGCAGGGAATACAGCACATCACAAACTACAAGGGCAGCAACTCTGTGACTGAACAAATGTAAAGTGCAAAAACACACAAAACCCATAAAAAATCCCAGTCATACGTTATCAGCTCATAGATGGTCAACAGCCATCCAATTGGGACACCCATATATAGAATATAATAGATCTTACAGACTGTGAGTAGAAAACAGATGGAGGTGTTTACTACCGATTCCACTGAGTATCTTGCTTTGTTTTGACCTACATCTCCCAAGAGGCTTCCTCCCTACGGCAGCGTGAATTCACATTTGCGGCAGCCTCACCCAGTACCTGTGTGGGAAGATGGTGGCACGAACTTGCGTTTGTGGCAGCCTCACCCAGTACCATCTATGCGGTGTCTTTGTCCACGTCTGTCCATGTCCGTCCACATCTTCCTTTGATGGCTGGGAGAGCTTGGTCTGCTGCGTCCTGTGGGCCCAGGGACAATGGCCCTGCCCAGAGCTGTGCCCAAAGAGGAAACACCGAGGGCAGTCTGACAGGATGCGGAAGCAGAGCAGGCTAAGCTAACTGGACTGGCAGTTCCGATAACACTGAGGCCACTGGTGACGGCCTCACCTAGCATTGGCTGTGTTTTTGGTGTTGTCGTGTAGAATGCTGGGAGGTGTGTCAAAAGTGTCTGGCTGGGAGAGCATTGGGTCGGCTGGGGGAGTCTCGTCTTCAGCGTCTGGTGGGCCCAGGGACGACCACGGGCCTGCCTGGAGCATGCTAGCCGGTAGTTCCGAAAGTCATCCTGTTGTTGGTTCTCTTGGACAGTGATTTTTCTTTTCTTTCTTTTTTTGTTGTTGTTGTAGTTTGATATGTGTTGTAGTTTTTAGATATGTGTTTTTGTCTTTGTGTTGCACAGCTGTGGGCTGGGTGAAACAATATCACAAGTACATAAAATGACAAAGTGTTCTTGGTTCCTGATACCATGGCACTTTCCCTTGTAGTAGTTTTATTCTGCCCACATAGTACTTTTTGTCTTTGTGTTGCACTGCTGTGAGCTGGGGAAAACGATATCGCAAGTACATGAAATGAAATGACAAATAAAGAGTTCCTGATTCCTGATACCTTGGCACTTTCCTTTGTTGCAGTTTTATTCTGCCCACATAGTATTGTTTTAGTCTTTGCCAGTAGAAAGGATGTCATGCAACCTGCTTGTTGATGGTTATATACCTGCAGTTGACTTATGTGATGCAGGCCTGAACTCAAGCAAATTGAAGATTTTTTTTTTCCTAAATGATGCTGAAGAACAGGTGGCCAGCAAATAAAGAGCTCCTCAGTCAAGGTCGAACACATAGTTCAGTGTTTATTTTGTCAATCCTGAGGTTCCGCAATGCTGAGACTGGTTGTGATCCAGTGGGTTAACTGTAGAGAGACACCATAGGAACCACATGGGTGTTAATTTAATGAGGGTTGAAATTAATTACTTTGATAGTGAACCTATACTGTAGCCTTCAAAGACAATCAAGTCATTACAACCACACAACACACTACATAAAAAATGTGAATGTAAAAGCAATCACTCATCAACCAAAGTGTACTACCATACCATTTACGAGCAAATGCATTCATCATGTTGCTGTCAAAAAAGTTCAACAATAACAATTGCCTTTTTACCATCACAACATCTGTATTGAATTTTCACAATTACAGTTATGTGATTATGCACATGGTCATGCTATGAGCACCAAGCAAGCTGTCAAAAAGTTCATTCGTCCTCACGGTGTTTGGAGATATACGAAAAACTCGGCAATTGTGGGGGTTTTTTTTCTGGAATATAACAACATACAAAATTAACTCTGCTCGCTACAAGAGGTATAGAATAGAATAGAAAACACTATTTGTCATTGTACATACATACAACAAAATTAATTCTCTGCATTTAACCCATCCTAGCTGTGTAGGGCAGCCGCCGTGCAGCACCCAGGGACCACTTCCAGTTATTTCTTCCTATTGCCTTGGTCGGGGCACAGACAGGAGCATCAACCCTAACATACATTTCTTTGATGAGATCCTATCTCTGTGTTTTTTCTGTCTGTTTATCTCATGTTCCATAATCTGCCAGTCTAATATTAATCATATATCAATGGTCAACAGTCAGTCTGTTGTATGTTTGTTGACAATAACATTCAGAAAATAAGTTCCACAATACACGTGATACAGGTTATCAGAAATAAATGAAGTTTGCTTATACATTTGGGGTTCATGCAGTGTGGTGTTATTAGGCAAGAAAGTCAGAGAAGATTAGCTTGTCAAAGGCAGTGATAGAGGTAAGAAGATTTTGTGTGTATGTGTGCAGGTGTGTGTGTGTATGCATGTTTGTTTATGTGCATTCCACTTTCAGCCGTGCTTGTTTCCCTTGTCTGCATATTGTGGTGTGTTTCTGTGGGCGTGCTTTTGTGGTGCGTATATTCCCGCATGCTTGTTGCCTTTATCTGCGTCGGTGTGGCAGCTTTACTTTGTCATCATCACCCTCAGCTTTACCTGTACCTTGCAGCCCTGTCACCTCGCGCTAACCTGTATGCAGTACCTGTGTGGAGACTGCAGCACACTGGAGTACCAGCAGACCAGTCATCTCACCGCAGAACCTCTGCCTCCAACACCAGTACAAACCAACCTTGAGCATCTTCTACTGCGGGGGGAGCGTCGTCAAAACAAACACCAACAAACAACGAGCATACCTGGAACCTTAAACCATCCCTCTCAGCTGGGTCCACATCAGCTTTGAAGAAATGACACTTGGTGCCTTTATCCTTAGCATAAGCAGTGGCAGCAGCTAGGCCACAGTAAGCATCTTGAACAGCTTGGGTGGCTTGGGCAGTAGCATAGTTAATAAGTGAGCGAGTGTAATTTGGTCTGCCAGTCTCAGGGGAAAACACACGATGGAGTTCTGTTACACTCTCTGACAGGCCTTATGCATGTTTCATCTGCTGCTCTTACAACAGAAGCCCCCTTTGTTATCTAATCCAGTCCTCGCCTCTCCAGCCTGAGAGGATAACTTGCCTGCCACAAGACTGTTCTTTACAGTCCGTCTACCAACAACCAAATCAGTTTGTACTGTGTCAGCCCAACATCTGAGGAGTAGAGGCAAGACCAGGCTAGGCCCATAGTGTCTACGGGACTTGTCAACTAATCTTTTAATCCATCTACGAGTTGACAGAGGGTTCACCTCGACACCTGGTTGCAGAGGAATTGAGAGGGCTGGATGAGATCCACCGAGGATTGTGATGGATCTTACTTTGTGCCTCCGCTAATTCAGCTCTAAACCTCAACTTCCTGCATTTAGGTTGGTAGCAGCGCTTACAACTGCAGATTTAACAGAACTGTATCTCTTGCGGCATCCACAGAAACCAAGGAGCTTCTAATAGTCGGGCTTTGGCGGCTGGTCAAAAGTTGAAAAAGCTAGTCCGGATCATGAGTGAGACACTTCGACCACCGTCACTCCAGGTGAGCGTCCCAAATGATGTGCTGGGGCCCTCAGATGGTGGCAACAATGTGGTGTCTGATTGTTCGGCGCGGTCCAGCTCGTCCACACCGACGCTCAGACGTAAACGCTTCAAAATGCGCCGTATGAGGAAAGTGCCGAGTGAGAGGGAGAAAGAAAGAGGGGGGTTGACCGACAGCCATCTGCCTCCCCGATCCAGGTCAGGCTCCAAGGAGTACTTGCAGCTGCCCTCCATTGAGATCACGCCATCAAGCGATGAAGATGCGCCCTCCTCCTGGTCCAACTGCTCCACACCCAGCGCCTCGCCACGACGCAAGCGTTTCCTGTTGAGGAAGTGGCTGAGGGTCCGAGAGAGGAAGGAGCAAGTCAGTGAAAGCAGGTTGGTATTGGCCCACCCTACTCACCTTTCCCCTAGCTCCCTGTCTTACTCCCTTCTTCCTTTAATACCTCCATGCTGCTTTCAGGCTTCTGCTACCTGCACTAATGTGTTGTATCACTAACTCACACAGATTGGATTTGCTGCCATTTCAACTAGAGCATTTTAAAAGAGTGAATTTATAGGATTGTTAAGATGGTGCAGTTTCTTTTAATCTGTGAAATGTTTATCTAAACAGCTGACATTTGTGATATTTAGTATTGTTTTTTTTTCATTAATTGTGAAATATTGATGGCATGCAAACTTCCAATTTGGTAATTGGTATGCCTTCACAAAGGACAAAAACGGATGTGTCATAAAACCATTGTTTGAATTCTAAACTCCAATAATTAAAATGTAATTTAATTAGAATAAAACACTGTATATTTCTCTTCTTCCAGTTTCATTGAATACAAGTGATTTGGTTTTCTTGCATGTTAGACTGCTTTTGCAGCCCCATGATGATTCCTTATAAATCCATTTGCACATTGTTAGGGACCTAATTTGTAGTGCTTCGTAGAGCCTTTTTTGTTACGCAGGAAAATCTTTGTTTAATTCTCCTTTTAAGCGACTGTGTGTATCAGGGATTAAATGAAGCAAGTTTGTTAGTTTACCTGGGAGTTTGAAGCTATGGTTAAGGGCTTCTTTTAGTTTTCCACTTGAAAGATAAGCTAAATTTAGGACCTATTGGAACTGCAGTCTAATTAGTTGTGAATGAGCCACCCACAGCAAGTTTCCACTGAAGAAGCCCATGAACCACGGACAGCATTAATACTTCACTGTTTTCTAGTTATTCATTTATACATTTATGAATAGTTATCACAAATTTCATTTTACTCCTTTGGGTACAACAGTGTCTCTATTTTATGTCTGCAACATAAGCTCAGTTATTCTTGGTAAGAATAACAGTTTTGATAATTGATTAACTAATTATATTTGCCAGTTGTTTTCATTGCTTTATCTTAGAAGGCGTGGTAGAAGTGGCAGCAGATAGCCAGGAGTACTTTCATATCTGTGTAGACGTGTCATCTCTCTCTGAATGAAGACACCTTCCCTCCATAGGCATGCATATGCATAACCCTGTCAGCTTACTGAGGCGAGAGACATATCATCATATCATCATTCAGCTCAGGGCACTATGGCCACAGCATATCTCCCGGGCCAATCCCACAAACATTCTGCAATTTGATGACAGCATAAGACATGAGAAACTTTGTCACTGTACATACAATGACATTCATTCTCTGCATTCAACCCGTCCTCTATACACATTAGAAACAGTGGGCAGCCGTCTAGTCTGCTCACTTTTTTCTTATGGGTGCATTTAAAAAATGTAGTCATCCAATTGTATGGGATTGAGCTAAATAATCCAGATCTGGCTCTTATCGTCACTAGATCAATTAATAATGAAACAAAACAAGCAGTTTTCATCATGAGTGAGTAAATAGAAACCAGCCAGACATTTTCTATCCATACAGCACTGCTGCTCACATCTGCTCATACCGCTCACACCTGCTCATTATGGCTATTCCCAACAAGCCTTACTAAATGAAAAGCACACTGAGAGTACTGTCTTTTAAATGATTAAACCTTAATCTAAATGTGATGCTTGTGAGCCATGTGACTGTAAATGGTGTATGGACTGCATTTATAAAGCGCTTTTCTAGTCTACCGACCACTCAGCGCTTTACGGTGGATGCCTCACATTCACACACACACATTCATACACTGATGGTGGAGGCTGCCATGCAAGGTGCCAACCTTCATCAGGAGCAGTTAAGGGTTAAATGTCTTGCTCAAGAACACTTTGACATGCTCTCTGGAGGAGCTGGGATCAAACCAGGAACCTTCTGATTCCTGAGCCATGATGCCCTGACACTCAGACCTACAATATCTTTTGATTTAGTGGTGAAACATGACTATATATTGCCACTGAAGAAGGAATCATTTGGACATGAAAACACAGTGTTTTTACAATGAGTATGCCTTATTCTAATATGAAGTCAGTGTTGTCATTGCAATGTGTTTATGAAATACAATCCCCCAATTGGTCATTTATGCTAGTGTCATATCTTCTCCTTTAGAGGACACTTCCCAGCAACCCTTGGGTTTTCACCACCACCGCCACCCTCCATAAAGTGCATTGATTGCTATTTTATGTGAGGGAATGAATTTACAAGTTTATGTAATATGGTGATTGCATGGTCAAAAATGCCTGTGCTTAGTTTGATGTGCCATAACCAATAATGATAAGTTCTTGCTTGGTTACTATGCCATTAACAACAAAAAACATTATCTTGCTGCCTGTTGCCAGTTGGAATAAGTGTAAATCATCTACTAAGCCACTATAAAATGATTTCATCGTATGTCTTACTTTAGTTTAACTGTGCAGTACAAGTGGAGTCAATCGTTTGTACTATAACTACAGCAACATACAGTTGAATTGTTTTTTTATACATACCTTTATTAGATAGTGGTAATGGAGGCAGACAGGAAATGGAGAGAGAGGGGAGAGGGGGAAAGATATGCAACAGAGGTCACCGGCTGGATTCGAATCGGTGATGGTTGCAGCCACGTGGTATGTTCTGTAACCATTCAGCTGTAACCAGAGGTGCCCCAGGGTTAAAAGTTTAACTAGAGTCTTCCATGCAACTTACTACATCACTTGATCAGTCAGGTTTTGTACCGCCATAAGCCCAACTTAGGGCAGGCTGTAATTGGCTGGTCAATGTACACACATGGCGTACTGCATTAATAGCTAAACAAGTCAGTTGAGTTTGTCGAGGCCCTGGGCCATTTTGAACAGAGCTGATGTACAGTTCACATCCAGGGCTTGTCAGAAATGCTGTAAGTATCCAAATGCATTGTTGTTAAGAAAATGTATTGAGTTTTGTTTGCAGGACTGATTTGTTCATTTTACGATGCCATGTACTGAGTAAAGATAGAGCCGAGGTTCTTACCCACACAGTTGATTTGATGTAGTCCAGATGTACTATTTACCTTGAATTTGGTCGACTTTTAAAACAAGCACATTGTATATTTTGTGAAATACTTTTAAGATTATAATTTTCTATTTGGCTTGTATTCCTCCCTTGAGATATAATTGGATACACATTTCTGCGTACATTAATTCTTACAAGCTTTGCTTAGATCTTTTACAACTAAGTTGAAACCAGACATTTCTTGTGACAGCAGATGAGAGAAAACGCCTTGTGGAAAATGTTAAACTTTTATGCCTTTCACACATGTAGTCTTTCCTTGAAATGTCCATAGACGCTTCCTGCATGGGGTCATGTGTGAATGGGGCAGGAATCAATATTAAGGGAAATCTGTGCCACCAATTTTCCACCTCAAGACCATGTATCATTCCAGGGAAAATGCCGGTAAGGCTGTGTTGTGAATAAGAGCGGTAACATTACAGGCAAGTGCACGTAAAGGGTTACGTCGGTCTGACAAAAGATGATTTCATGTGGAGCGAGCGAACCAATCACAAGACTCCGCTGATGACGCATTTGAATCCGTGACGGTTGTTGCCTTGCCTCGCGGGTGATTTGATAACTGCAATACAAGTTCGTTTTTTTTTGTTTTGTTTTTTCAAGAACGGCTGGAAACTGGACAGATTCAGAAATAAGGGAGCTCCTCTTGGTCCATGCAGAGGATGAAATCAATAGATACCAGACAAAACAAGCTCCTTGCCCGCCATGATGCTGAAAATAATAAGAGACATCTTCCGCTGCATTGGTTACACGTACATCCGTCCTTGTCCCATCTTCATCTTCTTCTGTTGAATTTTAGGGTGGTTGGCATCCATAAGTGTTGCATTTCCACCATCGGCAGGATTGTTCCTTGTCCCATCTATTCCAGCCAAAGAAGGTTGGATCAGTTCATCTGGATAAAATATTTTTTGACAGATACGTTTCATCACTAAACTAAGTGACATTTTCAGTCTAAAAGGACTGCAGGTATCCTCACCCTTATAAACAACAGTACAATACAGTTGCATAACAACTGAAACCAATGACCAGTTTCATATGCAAATATGGGTGTGACCATTAACTAGAGTTTCAAAGACCATGTGTACTATTCACAGAGTATTTGGGAATGTTTGCTATCACAACATTGTAAGATGGTGACAGATGTACTCTAAGCCCTCCCCCCCGCCCCTTCGTTCAGGGATGGTCGTTCCCTCTTCACATAGATGGCCTCTTTGACTCCCCGTTCAAACCATCGTTCCTCCCTATCAAGGATGTGCACAACCGCATTCCTGAACGAGTGGCCACTGACCTGTAGATGGGTGTAGACCGGGGGTCTTGGGCTGACGTGTTAGCTCTCCTGTGTTGTGCCATTCTCTTGGCCAGCATCTGTTTAGTTTCCCCAATGTATAAGTCACAGCAATCCTCCTGGTACTTAACTGCATACACTATGTATACATTTGGGAAACTAAACAGACACTGGCCAAAAGAATGGCACAACACAGGAGAGCCAACACATCAGGCCACAATTCCACAGTTTACACCCTACAGGCCAGTGGCCACTCTTTCAGGGATGAGGATGTGTACATCCTTGATAAGTAAGAATGATGGTTTGAATGGGGGGTCAAAGAGGCCATCTATGTGAAGAGGGAACGACCATCCCTGAACCGGGGGGGGGGGGGGTCTAAGACTACATCTGTCACCTTCTTACAATGCTGTGATTGCAACATTCCCTAGTCCTCTGTGAATAGTACATGCGGCCTTTGAAGCTTTAGTTAATGGTCACACCGATATTTGCATATGAAACTGGTCGTTGGTTTCGGTCGTCATACAACTGTATTGTTCTGTATCGTTTATAAGGGGTGGGGATACCTGCAGTCAGTTTAGACTGAAGATGTCACTTAGTTGAGTGATGAACCGTATCTGTCAATAAATGTTGTATCCAGATGAACTGATTCAACCTTCTTTGATTTGGATACCTGGATTATTGAGCATGCATCAAGACATCTATTCCAGCATTGCCATGGCATATGTAAAAAGGCGCAAGATGGAAATGTTCCTGAATGTAGCTGTATGTGTTAATAATGAAAATCACTAGCGATGCCTGAAAGATTATCCCAGTAATTTACCAGGAACTATGTGTGAATGGCACTTTTGAGGATTCAGAGGATCCATGATTACTTTGATAAAGCAGCGGTGTTAAAATGAATAACCAGTTGAGTTAGTGCAGCACTGTTGAAGTCCTAATGACTGTTCAGGCACAATGAATTATTTTGAAAACAAGATATGTAGTTATAGATAGATTCAAGATTATTTTTCCCAGGGGAAATTTGTCTTGGACATAAAGGCTGCCACATAAAAATACTGTGGTGAGCCGGCGTGGAAGAATGAAAGATAGAGATATTTTTATCGCAAATCTCATGTCTTACACACCGCACAACTCTGAGAGTGTGGTTTAATTGTAACACACCACCAGAACCGAATGAAACTGATGGGAAAGGAGAGGCACGGATTCAGTTGAATGGCAAGCTCCTGTGTCCCATACACTGCACGACCCCAGGAGTGCTCCTTTACTCTGCCCCTCCCCAATGGTTGCCGAACAATTGTTCCCCCCAACGAGGTCATTACAAACATAAGTCTTAATCATGGTCCCTCAGTCTGTCAGTAAAATGGTTGTCTACCCAGTCTGAGTCGAACCCTCACACAAACAACACAACAATAATTTGAACACAAATGTTAACAGTCCCAGAATCTCATGCATAGCTGCCTTTTTTGTTTTTTTGCATTACATAACAGATTGCATAACAGAATCCCAGCGCATAACTGCCGATAGTCCAGCGACCACCCTCCCCGGTCACTACATAGCCCCCACCTGAGGAGTCAGTTTTCCTTGACAACCCCATCACCCAAGACATAATCTCCCATATGTCCAGGGTGCCACCGCTGGTGAACAGACTGCCCAAAGCACTGTGTGTCATAGGCACTCTTCTGCCGCACTCCGGAGCTGGCCCAAGCCTGGTGGTTGCAGGAGTTGCAGCAGTGCATGTGCAGCTCCACATCTCATCGAAAGCCAGGCCAGTAGAACTACCCCTGGAGGCAGTGGAGGGTCTTGGCGCTCCCGTAGTGCCCCGCCCCCACCAAGCCATGGACCATCTGGAGAACCTGGGGATGGCGCACACAGGGCACCAATAGCTGCTACAGGCCACCCCCTTGTCCCGGAGCTTGCCATCTCCGGTAAACCAACCCATCGTGGAGTTCAAATTTGCCCCACTGTGAGTGGTAGGCCTTTACCGCGGGGCCCAGTGCTGACACCTCTGTCCATTTGGGGTGCCGCCCTGTCCATTCGGGGGGGTGAAGGGCCATGTCTGCCTCTTGCTCCTGCCTCAATTGCTGCGTGGTCAATGGGAAAAAACTCTCCTCAAATATAATCCCTTGGTGCGACCTAGGCAGCCAACCAGTGTGCAACTGTCTTGAAGGAGGGCTGGAGATTGGCATGACGGTCCTTTCACTAGACCACTCCGATGTCATTTCCCGTTGGCTGGGTGGCTCTGGCCTTCGGTGCTGGTGCTGGGCAGTTACAGGCTAAGTAACGAGGCTCGTCACACCGGTAGCAGCGGTCAGTCTGCCGGGATGGACATTGCGTGGATATTGGAGGCCGTCACAGAGACCGCTGTGGTGGAAGCCGGACCTGGTAGACCTTGTCTGCATCCTCCTCCTCATGGTCAGGCCCCTGACATATGGTCAGAGTGCAGAGGTCTTCTACTGGGGAGGTAGCGTGGTTAGTACTACCTTGACCCATTCAGCTTCGCTGAGAGCCCCGCTGAGGGATTGGGGCATGGCGAGGCTAACAAGTTGGTGCAGACATTCCGGCGTGATCCCCCACAGGAAAGCGTGCAGGGCCAGCTCCTCTTTTAATGGCTGTGCTGAACTGCGGGTAAACAGCCAGGTGGATGACAGTCTCCTCGTTACTCCATTCGTTACGCCATGCCGCCAATTGTACTTGCAAGAGGTATGGCTCTAGCAGTGTCGTCCCACTGTACTTGGGCAGCTTGGCTGGTGTTCTAGGTGCCATATCTCTGCTGTTCACTAGGAAGTGATCGGCGGCGGCAGGCAGCGTGCAGTCCCTGTCACTGGTCCTCCGGATCTCCAGGGCCGATCAGTAGCGATGTGTGGCGTTTTGTCTCCGGCGCTGGTCCTCCTGGCCTCCAAGGGGTGACCGACGGTGGTGGGATGCATTCGCTCCCCAGCGCTGGTCCTCCTGGCCTGTAGGGGGCTATTAACAGTGGCAGAACATGTTTGCACCCAGGCACTGGTCCTCTGGGCTTCCAGGGGACAATGGAGTCATCAGGTTGAAAACATGAACACAACATCACTAAAACAATAGTTTGAACATGAACATTAACAGTCCCAGAATCCCTTGCGCTCCCCCAGCACATAACTGCCAATAGTACAGCGACCGCCCTCCCCAGTCACTACAGTACATACATTATAGTGCAGTAACAGACAAAGTGCATAGCACAGACAAGTGAAGACAATGTGCATTAAAATACATGCAACACCGCCCCTCATTTCTCCCCCTCCTTATGTCCTGGGTTTAAAAGATTCACTGATTAAGGGACTTTTTATACCTGATCAGGTATCGTTTCCTGTTATGGTACAGCAGCGAAAAGCACACAGCTGGAACTTGCCACTGCAGTAGCACAATGTGAAATGAAGAGAGAACAACCAAACAGAGCTGATATGAAAACAGAGGTGAATAAACTGGCAGCTATGCTTGCGTCACTGCAGCCGTGAGCTGATGTGGGTTCCATTTCTGCTCGGGTACAATATCGACTCGGGGTCCTTCGACTACATATGTCGTCATGGATTATGTTGTTAGGTAGAGTTGTTTAACACTAGCTTTATAGTTATTTAGCTGTGTGTTTTTTACAATCCACGTTGACGTAGAGTTGGTTAGTAGAGGTGCGAGGGCCAAAGGCCCGAGCTGCATCTAAGGACCGAGGCCGCTGGCTCAGGACGAGCGAACGCGCACGAGGGCAGAAGGCCTTAGCTGCGTCTAATGTCACGCTACTGTTTCCCGCTGTTCCTAAACGGAACTAGCCCCTACCCAAGCCCCTACCCAATCATAATGTGTGAAGCAGCAATGTCATCTGTAGTCGCAGGACCCCTAGCAGGGTGAGTAGATCAAGTACCGACACCGGTTCGGGACCCCCTGCGACGACGTCTCCTCTCAGTGGTCTGAAGAATGCAATTCCACCTCCCGTGAGCGGCCAGTCCTGTTCGTTTTAGATGGTTTTCAAGTTTCTTGTTTTTAGTGGTGAGAGAGGTGTGTAGGAAAACGCTATTCCTCCGGCTGGGTGTGTGCCATACAGCCCCCTAACTTCTTGTTCCCGCTGGCGGTGACCAATTATCAATCAGCCATTCCCACCAAACGCATGGGAAGGATGTGACGTCACACTCGGGAAACCTACTGCACTGGGATTTGTAGCTTTTTCCCCTTTTTTTTAAATCTCCCAGGCATCACACAGCGTACATCACATAATAATAAGCATAGATGTGGCATCTCATGTTTACAATTAGCTCTGCACAAAAAATAGAACGTAAGGGGAAAGAAAGACCCCAAAACATATCCGTTATACTGTATTTAAATGGAACCCTGTAGTGTCTACCTGATGGGAGCAGTTCATATTCTGAGTACAGGATATGAGGGGGGTCAGCGATAATTCTCCTAGCCTGTTTAACTATTCAAAGAGCATTTGGAGGGAAGGGTGCTCCCTCGACCCCATCACTTTCATTGCTGTGTGGACCAATCTGTTTATTTGTAATTTTAACTTAACTGATATGTCACTAAACCAAGCTGAAATTCCATAATGTAATATACTCTATCACTGCATCAGATAACGTCATTACCCTCTCTCCAACCCCAAACACCCTGAGTCAGCACAAAAAGTAGTGTCACTGTTGGATCCTCGTACATACAGAATTCACATGGACATGCCAAGACAGATTATAGTCAATATGTACATCCAAGTATTTGTAAGAACCTGGATATTACAAGCATTATGGATCAGTAGTGGATAATGATCCCCCCGGGTATCCTGGATGAAAAATCATTCTTTCTGTTTTCTTAGTGATTACAATGAGATGATGGTCATCCCACCATTGTACAAACTTTTCAACCTCTAAACTAAAGCCAGAAATGTCAGTATCTGTATCCATAAGTCCCAAGATGGCAGTGTCATCAGAAAACTTGACAACAAAAATGCTGGGATGACTGCTTGTACAATCATTTGTATATAATGTAAACAGAATGGGAGAACACACACATCCTTAAGGAATGACTGTGCAAATGATTTTGGACTCAGATAATATCTGCTTCACTCGGACCTGCTGGGTCCTGTTGGCCGAAAAGGAGTGATACCACCTGATGATATTTGGGTTGACAGACATCTGTCTGAGCTTACTGAGAAGGATGTGTGGCTGCAGGGTATTAAAAGCAGAGAGAGAGTCTACAAACAGCAGTCTGACATAGGCCTGGGGGTTTTCAAGGTGTTGCAAAATAAAGTGTATTATGGTTCGTATTGCATCATTAGTGCCATGATTGTCTTCATAGGCAAACTGATAAGAATCCAGCTTTCCATTTATGCTTGACTTCAGCTTCCACACCATCATCTTTTCCTGGCACTTCTTTACAATAGAGGTCAGGGCTACTGGTCGGTCTATTGTCATAATTTTCACGTCGAACAGGCTTTTTTGGAAGAGGAGTAATGATTGCCTTTTCCCAGAGAGATGGAAGTATAGGTGAATCAACAGACCTTTGAAATACAGAGACTCAGGCTGATGTAAGTTCCTCTGCACTTGTCTTCAAAAGGAAAGCTGGGACACCATCAGGGTCTGTTGCCTTATCGGTGTTTTTTCTTTTAAATAGTCTTGTGATTTCTTTGGGACTAATATCTATCCTTGGAACACAATCATTCGTTGTTATGGTCTTGATGAACAGTCATGTTCTAAAGAGAAACCATGTGAATCCAACCTAATGTAGAAGTTGTTCAAGTCGTTTGCCATCGTACTGTTATCTCTTTGTGTGCGGTGTTTTCCTGGTGGCACTCATGTTAGTAATAGATTTGATAGTGGCCCACAGTTTCTTTGTATTATTTGCAGAGAAGTCCTTTTCAATAGATTCCCTGCATTGTCTTTTTGTTGTGTTGAATTTCTGGTTCAGCTCCCTCTGTGCTGATCTTAGTTGCACTTGGTCCTTATTCCTGAAAGCAATCCCCTTGCATCTGATACAATCTTTGGCATCCTTAGTAATGTAGGACTTGTTGTTAGGATGATGTTTTCTTGTCTTTTGAGGTATCACAGCATCCACACATAAGTTCATATAAGCTGTGATAACTTCTGTGGATTTGTTCAAATCAGATTCATGGAAGATGTCCCAGTCTGTGCTCAGGTAACACCCCTTAAGAGTTTTCATACCAGTGGACCAGACTTCCAACAGTTTTAACAAGAGGTTTGCTCCTCTTACGGTAAATAGAAATGAGCTGAACAGTGTTGTGATGAGAATTGGACAGCGGTGGTTTGGCTCTAGCTGTATATGGATTCTGGATATATATTTTCATAGCATTTTTTTTCAAGAATTCTACGGTTTCTAGTGTCACATTTAATATACTGTTCAAACCCAGGTAAAGACATTTCAAGTTTGCAATTGTTTAAATCACCCAAAATGAGCATGGGAGCATCTGGTGTACATTGCAACGGTCCATGTGCACAGTCTGCCACCTGGGCTGCAGCTCTCCCTGCATTTCCACTTGGGGGGACATAAACAACACAAATCACAATGTTCCCAAACTCCCTCGGAAGGAAGAATGGCCTGAAACTCAAGCATAATAGGTCAACGTCCAGGTTACAGATAGCCTCTGATGTGGTGTATTGCCTACACCACTTGTCGTTAATATAAACATAGTCCGCCTCCCCTTGTCTTACCCGACTCAGAACTCCTATCAGAACGTGCCAGGGAAAAGCCATCCAACTCAATGTGTGAGCTAGAAATGTCCAGATGCAGCCAAGTTTCTGTAAAAACCATGATACATGCCTCAAGGTACTCGTAGCAGGTTTTGGTGTCAAGTCTTTCATCCATCTTATTCCTCAGGGAGCGCTCATTACACAGGACCATCGATGGCAAGGGTAGCTGATATTAAATAGATATTTGCTATTCTAAAATTGTCACGTATTGCAATTCCCCCCAGTTTATTGAAATGATAAGAAAAAAATAGGTCATTGTTAATAATAACTTGGTTATATGTCACATGTAAATTCACAGTACGTTCGCTTATATGCAGAGTTAGATGTGACATAGGGTATTAACATAGCAGAGCATTTTAATGTTGTTCTTGACTTTTTATTCAACTTAACATGCTGCTGAATCTGATTGTGTGTGTTTCTTTGCATGTATGCAGTCATTTATATGCATGCATGTGTGGATGTGAGTGTTGTTTGCCTGGGCTCAATGGTAGCTTGCAGGCGCAGTGGGATCGGCTTTTCTTCAGCATAAGACCAGGACTATTTTAGGGGGTTAACTTCCACCAGGCTTCACTAGTTCTTCCTTGTCCCGGCATTTTAATATTGCAAAGATGCACACCTCTCACGAGGATAAAGAGACATCAGAGAACATGGTACAGAAAGTATTGCTATTATCCATTAGAGGAGATTAGAACTTCCTCCCAATTTCCCTAAATGGTTTTTAATATGTTTTCTTGAAATGAGGATTTCCTGGAATAATTTGATATTGCTTTCATTTTTTATTACAATCGATTAATCTCTCCTCTGGCTTATTAGAAAAGGGAAGAAAGTGTGAAGGGCAAGGGCAAAGAATTTACCCTGGCCGTCAGGGTAATTGCTTTGTGCAGCAAACCAAAGGTAGCTCTGTCAGCCAGAGGCCTTGCCTGGCTGGAGTAGCAGAGACTTCCGTTTAGCAAACAGAATCTCAGGATTGTAGTTTGGTACAATGGAATCCCTCGCCCACCTCCCCCCTCTGGTAGGTGAGCCACTGTCTCAACCAAAGAGAGTTGGGCATTACTGAATTTGCTTTTTGTAACCACACCAGGATGGGGTAGCTTGCTGTTGGGTAGCAGCTCCTCAGCCTTTGTTAACCTGGCTGATCCTCAGAGCTTGACCCCACGGCTTGGGCCTGAACCAAGTTGAAAAGTCCTCAAACAGCCCTTTTTTTGCATATCAACTGAAAGTGGACATGTCTAGCAAGTACTATAACAGATGTATCATCTGAAATTTTCGGAAGGTTGAGCGAGGGCACTCAACCACTATTGTGTGGCGTCTACATATTCTTAATGGACCACTGCAGACGGTCATTGTTTTTTAGTGGGCAGCTAGACTTGTGTGGAAGGCCCAGGGCTGAAAATTGGGCTGACTTCTACTGTAATAAGCCTGATAACATACCTAGTCTGTTGTCTGGTGAATTGCAAAATGTGGCATAACACAATTTTACCAAAAAGAGGAAACTGTGATGTGTAAGCACTCGATAATATCCTTGATCAGCTAGTTAGCATGGATCCCTGCACAGAAGCTGTTGTCCAGCTGTGAGCGCAGACACTTAGCCTTTCGGCGTGATGTAAGGGTACTGAAAAGAACTTCATTATTAATGTAAATAAATATCAAGCTACCAGTGCTATAAACGGACATCCATACCTATGGGTGCTGCTCATATTTATGGCCTTCCTGAGACGATGTGATGCTGGGACCCCCCCCCCCCATGATGCATCTCGTTTAGTACACTATCATGGATGCATGTCTTAAGGCCCTTCATTGCTTTGGGCTCTGTGAAAATATTCCCCTCTTTCCTTCCTTCACATCTCTGCTTTCCATATTTGACACTTGGTGGGCAAAAACACGGGTCCAACCCTGGGATTACAGGGCTAAAAGAAAAGAGCCACCACCTGCTTCACTGGGTACTGGTTTGACCTGCATTCACAAATACCTGCAAGAAGATAGAAGGGACAAGCTGACCAAGACTTGTATTTCAGGGGTAAATGATGGCAAGGTCCTACATTTTCCGAGGTCAAAAGTGACTTTGTTGGCTTAAATTCTCCATCAGCCTGTGTGCAAAATGAATCATCTAGCGCAGTGTTTCTCAACCCAGTCCTCAAGGAACCCCTATCCTGCATATTTTCTTTGCAACCCTGAATAGGTACCTGTTTGTAGTTATTCAACCAATCAGCAATAAATTTTGTCAGATGTTGCACACCTTGCATAATTAAGTGCTGCGAGATGATTGGTCGAGTAAGTACAAGCAGGGCTACCTATGCAGGGTTACAATGAAAATTTGCAGGATAGGGGTTCCTTGAGGACTGGGTTGAGAAACACTGATCTAGCGTGAAACCCTGCCTCTGGTGGTCAGGATTAATGAAGCTAAATGAATGGTATGGTCTGCAGTAATACTGTACCAGCCCCATCTCAAAATAGACAGTGTTATGTTTCACCTCACTTTCATGTTCAAGGCATATATTGCATCAATTATGTATGAGTTATTTATAATTTAGTGAGAGCCATGTCATGTCAGCTTTCATTTCGCCTGATTTAAAATTCACATAAAAAGGATAAGGATGCATGTAAAATAATTTGCAGACACTGGAATAAACACATCTGCTTTTGCAATACATACGTATAATCTCAGCTGGAGAAAATAACATAATGCAGATACAGTGAACACCTCTGAACTGATGCATGACAGACAGAATCTGTTAGCCAGTAGAGCTTGAATCCACACCAAGCCACCAAGACACTTCCAAAACTAAAATGATCTTCTGACTGTGGATGCTGTTATGTCTGCACACATCGACAGTGCTGCATTTGATTTGGTGCTGTTCTATTGTGCTGGGATCGATTGGTGATGCCTGCGGGCTCTGGGTTGTTTGATCGGGTCTGCCTGTGATGCTGTGTCAGTCTAAATAAAGAATGCAACGTAGCGGTTGTGTCGAGCGACAGCGCTGTGTCCTGACGTGATTTCTAAATACAATATTGGCGACGAGGATGGCTGATATCTCTCTCCCACCACCTGCTCCCTTCCTGGCATTACCTGGCGAGCATCCGGTACCATGGACTCGCTGGCTACATAGTTTTGAAAATTACATCATCGCCTCAGGGCTCGACGACGTGAGCCAGGCTAGGAAGACGGCTCTGTTGCTACACTGCTTGGGAGCAGAGGGTCATCGTGTGCTCGGGACTCTGGGGAACGTCACAAACTTTGACGAAGCTGTGGGACTTATGAGCACCCTTTTCGCTGCTCCACAGAGTGCCCTCCTTCGGCGATTTATATTCCGTCAGCGACACCAACTGCCTGGTGAGTGTGTGCAGCAGTATGTAGCTAATTTGCGAGGGCTAGCTAGGTCATGCAAGTTTGGCGCACTTCAGGACGAGATGGTTCGCGACCAGCTAATCGAACACACCAACAACGCAAAGGTGCGTGAGACTCTCCTGCTGGAAAAAGACGATCTGCTGCTGTCCAGAGCAATTGCCATCGCACTACAGGTTGAGGGAGCAGCTGAGTGTGCTGCTATGCTAAATACACAGCAAGTGGCCACCTCCAGTCAAGCTGCCGACGACTCCTCCCTCTACTCACGGCTGCCCCTCGGGACGCAACCCAGCCAGAGCGAGGCGGGCGCCGACTCCACTGGGAATGTCTTGCAACTGCAACGACGGCGTTCTCGGCCCCGCCCTCAACAGTCCTGTGGTAACTGTGGATCTCGGTCTCATGTTTCAAGGGCTCAGAACTGCCCTACCCGTGGCCAGACATGCCGTAGCTGCGGTAAGCAAAATCACTTTGCCAACGTCTGTCGATCTTCCCTGGCTGGGTCAGAGGGCCACACCCCCCAGTCTTCAACCGCCGTCATTCACAAGGTGAGCTCTGGGCCAGTGTCATTCAAATCATGCACAGTCAACATTAATGATGTGTGCATCCCCCTGCTGTTGGACACCGGTGCAGGTGTGTCTCTCCTGAATGTTGATACCTACAGTCAATTTTTCGGTTCACTGCCACTGTCCGCACCCTCAGCTGTCCTCTGTGGGTATGGTGACTCCAAAATCGATCTGGTTGGCTCTCTCCAAGTGACTGTCCGCTATGGAACCAAGCTGGTGCCCAATGCAGTTTTTCATGTGGCACGCCGTGGGGCCAACCTGATGGGCCTGGGCCTGTACTCCGCTCTGGGGTTCTCCCTCTTAGACACAAGGGGGGCAGCAATCCTGACTGTTGCCACACCTTGGCAGCAGAAGTGGCCATCGCTGTTTATGGGGCTGGGCTGTCTCTCCGCCTTCGCCCATCAACCTCTCCTCAACCCTGCTGTGAAATCTGTCATCCAACCACTGCGCTGCATCCCGTTGGCTCTCCATGATGGGGTCTCCGCCGAGCTGCAACAACTGCTGGAAGCTGGCATCATTGAACCGGTGGACGCGTCACCTTGGGTCTCAAACCTCGTGGTGGCTAAGAAGAAGTCGGGGGGCCTGCGTGTCTGCGTCGATCTACGTGCAGTAAATAAGGCAGTGGTCCCTGATAAGTATCCACTGCCCACCTCAGAAGAACTCACTGCTCAGTTCTATGGCTCTGAGGTGTTCTCCAAGCTCGACCTCAGACAGGGGTACTTACAGGTGCCCCTCCACCCCAGCAGCCGAAACCTCACAGCCTTTGTGACACATGCAGGAGTGTTTCGCTACACCAGGATGCCTTTCGGTCTCAGCTCCGCCCCTAGCTGCTTCCAGAAAATCATGGTCTCCGTGCTGGCTGGCATACTGGGCGTGGCCATTTATCTGGACGATATAGTGGTACACGGGCCCACCAGTGAAATCCACGACAAGCGCCTCAACATTGTCTTCGCAGCCCTGTCCAAGCACAAGCTAACTCTCAATGCTGAGAAATGTGTCCTCTTTGTGCCAGCCATCGAGTTCGTGGGGTTCCGGCTGTCAGCGAGCGGTGTAACTCCACTACAATCCAACGTGGACGCCATTCAGGCCATCCCTGAGCCCAGCTCGGCCGCCCAGGTCACCTCCTTCCTGGGTATGACAAGTTACTACCTGAGGTTTCTTCCCCAGTACTCTGCAACCACAGCCCCCCTGCGCCAGCTGCTGCCATGGGTGTGGTCAAAGGCATGCACTGATGCTGTGCGTGATCTCAAGACTCAACTGACTTCACCACCAGTGCTGGCTCACTTCGACATCTCCAGCTCCACCTTTGTGACCTGTGACACATCAGCCACAGCGATAGGGGCTGTGCTGTCTCAAACCCAGAACGGTGTGGAGAAGCCCATCGCCTTCGCCTCCCGTGCCCTCAACCTGACCAAGCAGCGGTACTCCGTGGGTGAGCGTGAGGCGTTAGCCTGTATCTGGGCTTGTGAAAGGTGGCACCTCTACCTCTATGGCCACTCCTTCACCCTCAGGACAGATCACCAGGCCCTGACAGCGCTGCTGTCCACATCTGGGACAGGCCACAAACCCCTGAGGTTGCACCGCTGGTCTGACCGCCTCCGCCAGTACAACTTCAACCTGCAGTTCACCCCAGGCAGAGACAATTTTGTCGCCGACCTGCTCTCTCGCTCTGTCTCCACCCCAGCTCCACAGACGGACACTGACTGTGTGGAAAAGGACATTGTCCAAATGCTACACACACCCCTTCAGGCCACTGTCTCTCTGCAGAAGCTGAGGGCAGCCTCCGAACAGGACCCTGTCCTCTCCCAGCTCCGCACCTACATCCAGAACGGCTGGCCTCACAAGGTCCCAGAGGAGCTGGCTGCGTTCGCCCGAGTCAGACAGGAGCTCTCCTGCTGGAACGACACCTGCGTGGCACGTGGGTTTTGCACAGTGGTCCCAGCTGTTCTCCGTGCACGTGTTTTGAATATGGCGCATGAAGGCCATCTGGGCATTGTGAAACTGAAACAGCGCTGCCGAGACCTGGTGTGGTGGCCGGGGATAGACAGAGATATTGAGGCTCTGGTGAAGGACTGTTCTGCCTGCCTTGTGAGTGGCAAGACTGGCCACCAGGCTCCCCCACCCCTGCAACCTCTCGCCTGGCCCTCTCAGCCCTGGGAACACCTGCAGTTTGACATTTGTGGTGAGATCCATGAAGTTCCCCACCACCAACGCTTCATGGTGGTCGCCTACGATCTACACTCAAAATGGCCTGAACTCACCACTTCCGGCACTGTGACCTCACAGATCATCATCGACTTCCTGGACTCTCTTTTCTCTCGCTGGGGCCTCCCAAAGACCATCACCACTGACAATGGCCCTCAACTGGTCTCTGCTGAGTTTGCTGCTTATCTCGAAAGCAAGGGCATCCGTCATATACGCACTGCGTACTACCAACCCCAGGCCAATGGCGGCGTTGAACGTTTTCACCAGTCACTGAAGAATGGCCTCAGAGCACACATGGCCCAAGGGTGCTCTTTCACGCAGGCCATCCGTCACACTCTGCTGCACTATCGGGCCACACAGCACTCGACCACAGGCGTCTCCCCAGCCTCTCTCATGCTAGGCCGGGAGCTGTGCATGCCCCTTGACAGGCTCCACCCCTCCACACCCCAGGCACCTCCCTCTGGGGTCAGAGCCTCAGTCACTCGTCAGCAGTCGTGGATGAAACGACGGTTTGACCAGTCAAAACGAACCAGGGTGCCAGAGATCAATGTGTCATACTGGGTCAGGGTCCACAGGCCCCACAAGGACAATAAAATGGCTTCATACTGGTCCTCTCCTCTCCAAGTCACCCGTCAGCTGGGCCCAGCCACTTACCTCCTCAGCGATGGCACTCGGTGGCACTCCAGTCGTCTACGGAAGGTGTCAGCTCCGCCACACACAGCTGGTGACACAACCTTAGCCATTCCCTCAGCATGGCGAGACGCCCCGGGGCTTCATGCAGCTCCTACACGGGCCCCAGACATTCCTGGGCCTCAGCTTCCCCTGCCTTCTCCCTCCCCACCTCGGCCTGCCCAGCCTCAGGCCGCCCCGCGACCTGTTCGCACACGCTTACGCCCTGGCCACCTTGAGGACTTTGTGTCAACCTTTCATGTTTGAAATCCTGCCGGGGGGGGGGGATGTTATGTCTGCACACATCGACAGTGCTGCATTTGATTTGGTGCTGTTCTATTGTGCTGGGATTGATTGGTGATGCCTGCGGGCTCTGGGTTGTTTGATCGGGTCTGCCTGTGATGCTGTGTCAGTCTAAATAAAGAATGCCACGGAGAGGTTGTGTCGAGCGACAGCGCTGTGTCCTGACGTGATTTCTAAATACAATAGATACCACTTATATCATAAACTTTAATGCATTTGTTTTCAAACGTGTCCTGGATAAGAAAAATGGGTAACACTTTAGTATTGGGAACATATACACCATTAATTAGGTGCGTATTGGCATGCAAATTAGCAACATATTGGCTCTTCATTGTCTTTATTAAGCACTTATTAATGCCGTATTCTGCATGGCCTTATTATACAACCAGTAAGCCATTAACTATGAATTTTCCCTCTATAACCTCAGAATTATTGCTTATTAGTAGTACCATCTCAACATGCTTTGCTTAGTATGGACTTTATAAGGTGGTAGTACCACAAGAAGAGTTATTCTCCCTTACTAACACATAATGAATATGGTCTGTTCTTACATAACAAAACACAAAAGTACAAGTGTTAATAGTGTTAAATTACTCTAAATTAAGTTTTTGTTACTTAGCATATGTTCCCCATACTAAAGTGACATCTTGATCATTACTAATTCACTAGTAATTAAGTTTTTTTTACTTAGCATATGTTCCCCATACTAAAGTGTTACCGAAAAATGTTTAGGTAATTGTTAGTCAACATTTTAAATAACCTTTAAAAATAGGTCGATTCTCACATGCATTCTAGTCAAAAGAGTGGACCTTGACAAGAAGACAGTAATACTTTGCATCAATCAAGTTATTCTGGCCTGCTGGGTAGACACGTGGGCTGGACGAGTTAGTGGGAGGATCTGCAAACAATTCAAAAGGATTTAATCACTGGTGTCATGACAGACGATAATCTTAAACATCTATGCAACTGAGGGGAGTTTGAAAAGGAAATTTCAAATTGAATAAGATTATTCAAATTAATGTATTTTGCAGCAGCATTTGAAAATGAAATTGAAGCTCCCACATTATATAGCCCTTTAAAAGCAGAATTTTATGCACTAACCAGCCATGAGAAGTTACGAGGTCCGTACTACACATATTTCTACTTTTTGATATCCATTCATAGAGGGCACCCAATGATACAAAAGGCACTGCAGGCTGTACTTTGAAGTCTGACAGGGAGGGATTGTCATGAAAGTCACAATGACTGTTATGAAAAGATGCGCATTACAGTCTCAAAATCCTGTTAATTTACTCTTGCCATCTTATTTTCAGACCAACAGTCTGATACTTGGTTTTGTTTGGGATAATTTTTCAGGGCGACTCTCAAATGGAGACACACAATTATTCACTAAATGCTCCAGTATGCAATTTGACTCTGTAACAATGCCTGATCCTTCTAAAAATGTGAATATTTCTGTAAAGTCGATCACAGGCTTCTTATTAAGCTTACTCTGGTTAATAAAAGCAGATTAGAGCACCCTGTAGAGCAGGAGTGGGAATTAATAATCTTTCCCAGCAGGACAGTTACAGCTCATGTCTCCAGAAATTTTCATCATGCTTTCTTTTGTTCTTATTTTTTATGTTTTATTGTTTATTTATTTTGACCCTTCCTTTTTATTTATTTTATTTATAATAGTAGAATCCTACAAGTATTTGGGAACTATACTAAACAATAAACTGATATTTGAGAGTAACACTGACATGGTGTACCAGAAAAGCCAGCAGTATCTCTTTTGTCTCAGGAAACTCTAAATGCCAGGTTGACTGGACCCTGATGACAATGTTTTATCGATCTTTTACTGAGTCTGTGCTCACTTTCTCATTTATCTGCTGGTATCAATCTCTCAAAGTAAAACACAAAAAATTTACTCAATAAGGTGGTTAAGGTCTGCAGCAAAATAACTGGCACTGCACAGAAGTCTCTGCAGGATCTTTGCAACAAACAGTCATATAAGAAAGCAGAATTCATCATGTCTGATGGTTCCCATCCTTTCCATCAACAGTTTTAGTTTCTGCAGTCTGGTACCCTCCTCAGACCTCCACTAGCTACAACCAACAGATATAAACACTCCTTATACCCTCTGCCATCTCCCTCCTCAACTTTAGGAGGAAAAGTTAGTTATTTGCATAATGTTTTAATGAGTATTTTACTGTGTATTTATTTATTTTTTGGTCTTAGTGTTGTATTTATGTGCCCTGTGTTTTATGTGTGCTAAATGTATGTGTCCCACTCCTGCATAACCAACTACCCCACTGGGGACAAATAAAGTTATGCGTTTGATTTTATTTGATCTGATTTTATTTTATTTGCATAACTTCAAAGTCTTGATCAGAATGCTATTTTCATTGGGTCACACAGCTCCCTCTAGTGTTAGCTTTGAAAACTAACAGATATGAGGCGGCAGGTGCAGTTATACTGTTTACTGTTATCTCTCATCTGAAACGCTACCATGTCCTTTCCACTTGGTTTCCTAACGCTTAAGTGTAAGCAGTGTGACAATTCATCAGGATTTCCCCCTGATAAGTCACAAGTGAGGCACATCACTGAAACAGTGGCATATTTATGATATCGTGATGTCTGATTTGCAAATACCCCATCAATGTATTTATGAGTGAAATGCTAAAAATCATGAAGGAACTATATTTGAGAAAGCTAAGTTGACAGTCACAGACAAAACGAAGTAGTCTTTAAATCCTTGGTGGCCATATGAGATACTTTATTTTTCTTGTCTCGGCCAGGTGTGGAAGAAAATCACAAAAAGGTGTTGTACCTTGGCAGTTAAATAAACACTGTGATAAAATGTTACTGATGAAAGGATACAAGACCTATTCCTCAAGATAAAATAGGTGTTAATCGGCAGCATTAGACATAGCTTCTAATATGTACAAAATTCACTTTGCATCTGTTAAATAAAAACCTGCAGTGTCTTAGAGCTGGACAATACACTGATTTAAAATTGTATTGTGATATAAGACTATCATCTGGGATATTAGTTATGGTAATATGGTGAATAACTTAAATGTTGTCATTCCCTGGTCTTAAAGGCTGCATTACAGTAAAATGATAAGATTTTTAAACTTATTTAACTGTTTTAGCTGAGTGAAATGAACAACGAATGTTTCTCCCTTATCAGTCACCATATCCATATTACTAATGGTCATTTATCAACATTTCCTTGTGTGTAAATATCTTAAGAAAGTACCAGTACTTATCTCCAAAATATTGTCACATTATCGATATCGAGGAATTCAGTAAAAACTGTCATAATATTTGATTTTGCCAGCCTCGCCCAGCCCTATAAAAAGTGAAATGTTGTCTTCTCGCCCTTTGCAGCAGCCAGCCCAGCAGCCAGCAGAGCAGCCATGAAGACGACTCCGGCCGCTTCCTGACTCCGCTCATCCGAGAGGAGAGGTGAGCAGTGTGTGTTTGTGTTTTCAGTTCTGACGAGGCCTCACTCGTGACGGGGCCATCCACATGAATTTCATGCTTCTTACCGAAACCACCTCCAATTCGAAATTGCCTCAAAATTGAAACTGAAACCAAAAACACGAAGGGTCAAATGTCACACTTTTCCCCCATGGTTCTCTCCCTTATTTTTTTATTAAATATATATATAAATCTCATTCTGAATTTGAAGCTCAGATGTTCACTGGAATCTACTTTTAGGTTAAAGGACTTTTTTTTTTTTTAAACAGAACCTTTGTGTCTGGTTTGAGTCCTGCTGGTTTAGGTGTTATTTTAGCTCCAAGAGGATGGTAATGTTTTAAAACTTGAAAAGGTGTTAAGTGGATTACCCAAAATAAGGTAAAGCGGTATGAATCCAAATAAAGTAGTTGGTTGTTTGGTATATATTATTTTTCTATCTTATTATTTGTATTCATTTTTTCGTGTTTGTGCTCCCAAGCAAGAAATTCTTATAGTGCCATCATCTGCCGGCGGGGCTATGCGAACGCTATTGCTAGTAGGCCCAAATCTGAAGATACAAATACATGTTTTTCCTCACCAGAGCGGAATGGAAGACAGTCCACACAGTTAATTTTCTGTCCTTCTCATTCCGTCTCTGTTGGTTTCTTACAGTCTCCACTGGAGGGCAGTTCCTCCATACATTTCTGTTTGTTGCTGCTGCTGTCTGATCATGCGATACTATTCCCATGCAGCTTCATGTAAAAGGCCATAAAATCAGGACTTCATCAGTGAAAATGTGTGTAGGACAAGCTGCGAATGCATACTCAGATGTGTGAAAGTATGTATATATGTATAAATGTGTATGCTGAGCAAATGTGTTGTGACTTGTGAATCATATTACTAAATATACATTCTTATCAGTAGACCTCCAAAACAGGATCCAAATTCGTAACTTTTGTATGAATACTTGCACAACTACAAATATAAAACCCACGTTTTAAATAACTTTGTGAAGTATTGTCTATCATCGATCTTCGGCCTAGGGTGTTCTGGTACCAAGTACACTTATGAACTACCTTGTGTTCGAACATGGTGTTTGTTATGGACAATCCATGACTCGCACAGAAGTCCAATAACGAGGCACTGCTCGGGTTCAGATCGGGGAGGCCATTTCTCCCAATCGTGCCCCTCCAGGTTTCTCCATTGTTGCACACATGAGCATTGAAGTCCCCCAGCAGAACTATAGAGTCCTGAGGTGGAACCCTATCCAGGACACCACCCAGAGACTCCAAGAAGGCCAGATACTCCAAACTGCTATTTGGTGCATAAGCACACACAAGAGTCAGAGCCTTCCCCCCAGCAACTCACAGTCGTGTAGAGGTGACCCTCTCATTCCCCAGGGAGAACTCCAACATGGCGGTGGTCAAACAGGGACTTGTGAGTATCCCCACACCCACCCGGCACCTATCACCTTGGCCAGCTCTGGAAAAGTAATGAGTCCAGCCCCTCTCCAGGAGTTTGGTACCATCCATCCATACCTGGTGCCTTGCCACCGAGGACCAAAAGCTCCTCGGTGGCAAGGCACCAGGTATGGATGAGATTCGCCTTGAGATGCGGAAGGCTCAGGACATTGTTGGGCTGTCTTGGTGCCTTTTCAGTGTCAACATGGAGGTCGGGGACAGTACGTGTGGAGTGGCAGACTGGGGTGGTGGTTCCCATATTTAAAAAGGGGGATTGGAGGGTGTGCTCCAATTATCGGGGCATCACATTGCTCAGCCTCCCCGGGAAAGTCTACTCTAGGGTGCTGGAAAGGAGGCTCCAACCGATTGTCGAACCTCAGATCCAGGAGGAACAATGTGGATTCTGTCCTGGCCGTGAAACAACAGACCAACTCTTTACCCTTGCGGAAGTGCTGAGGGGGACATGGGAGTTTGACGAGCCAATCTAAATGTGTTTTGTGGACTTGGAGAAGGCTTATGACCGTGTACCCTGTGGCACTCTGTGGGGGGTACTGAGGGAGTATGGGGTACTGGGGCAGTTGCTACAAGCCACCCGGTCTTTGTATAACCAAAGTGAGAGCAGTGTCCCCGCATTCTCGGCACAAAGTCAAGCACATTTTCGGTGGGTGTCAGACTCCGCCAAGGTTGTCCCTTGTCTCCGATTCTGTTTGTGATATTCATGGACAGGACCTCAAGGCGCAGCCAAGGTGAGGAGTGTGTCCATTTTGGGAACCTCAGAATTGCATCGCTGCTCTTCACAGATGATGTGGTTTTGTTGGCTTCATCAGAACGTGACCTCCAGCACGCACTGCAGTGGTATGCAGCTGAGTGTGAAATGGCTGGGATGAGAGTCAGCACCTCCAAGTCTGAGGCCAGGGTTCTCTACTGGAAAATGGAGGATTGCTCCCTGCGGGTTGGGTATGAGTTGTTGCCTCAAGTGAAGGAGTTCAAGTATCTCGGGGTCTTGTTCACGAGTGAGGGTAGGATGGAGCGGAAAATTGACAGGCAGATTGGTGCAGCATTAGTAGTAATGCGGACGTTGTACCGGACCATTGTGGTGAAGAGGGAGCTGAGCCAGAAGGCAAAGCTCTCAATTCACCAGTCAATTTTCGTTCCAACCTTCACCTATGGTCGTAAGCTTTGGGTAGTGACCGAAAGGGTGAGATTGTGGATGTAAGCGGTAGAAATGAGTTTCCTCCGTAGGGTGTCTGGGCTCAGCCTTAGAGATAGGGTGAGGTGCTCGGACATCCGGAGGGAGCTGACAGTAGAGCCGCTGCTCCTTCACGTCGAAAGGAGCCAGTTGAGGTGGTTCGGGCATCTAATCAGGATGCCTCCTGTGCGCCTTCCTTTGGAGTTTTTCCAGGCACGGCCAACTGGGAGGAGACCCAGAACTTGCTGGAGGGACTACATGTCCAATTTGGCCTGGAAACACCTTGGGATCCCCCAGGAGTAGCTGGAGGGCGTTGCACTGAGACCTGGCCATCACCATTGACAACACCGTGGTGACGCCAGCTCGGACTGTGAGGAATCTGGGTGTGATCCTGGACGACCAACTGTCATTTGCTGCAAACGTTGCATCGGTTGCTTGCTCCTGCAGATTTCTCCTCTATAACATCAGGAGGAGTCGCCCATTCCTCACTGACGAGACGGCACAGATGCTCATCCAGGCTCTGGTCATCTCCTGGCTGGACTACGGCAACTCCCTCCTTGCTGGCACCCCAGCGTCAGCCATCAGACCTCTGGAGCTTGTTCAGAAAGCTGCAGCTCGTCTGGTGTTCAACCACCCTAAGTTCTCCCACACAACTCCCCTTCTCATGTCCCTACACTGGCTCCCAGTAGCTGCTCACATCCAGTTTAAGACTCTGGTGCTAGCCTACAGGGCAGTGAAAGGAACAGCTCCTTCCTATCTCCAGGCCATGGTCAAGCCCTACACCCCTGCCCGACCACTTCGCTCTGCTGCCTCTGGACGCCTGGTTGCCCTGTCGCTCAGAGGCCTCTGCTGCCGATTGACCCAGTCACGGCTCTTTTCTGTCCTGGCCCCACAGTGGTGGAATGAACTCCCCACTGATGTCAGGCCAGCGGAGTCGCTGCTTATCTTGCGGCGCAGGTTGAACTCACCTCTTCAAGAACTACCACCCTGTTACTTGCTCGTAGCACTTATTGTATTCACTCATTTAAAAAAAAATCTCTTTCTTGTGCTTTTACTTCAGCACCGGTTTTGCTCGTAGATGCTTGTTTAGAGAGAAGATGCACTTATGACCTCTGATGACTAGTAGTTCTCCTGATTTCCTACGTTAAGTGCACTTATTGTAAGTCACTTTGGATAAAAGCGTCGGCAAAATGACTGTAATGTAATGTAATGAGTGCCCTACTTAGCTTGCTGCCACCGCAACCCTACCCCGGAGAAGTGGCTGAAGATGAATGAATGAATGAATGAATGAAGTATTGTACCTGAGGAGTTATTGATACATTTACAAATCATTACCCATGTACAGTACCTGCAGTTGCAAATTAACATTAATGTTTTTGTGGAATCTGTTATTCTCACAGCGTTCTGTGTCTTGTAAATGTTTGGCACTATTCAAAATGAGACGCAGTCCATTTCTTGTCATTGTACAGATGAGACCAGGCAGCAGAACCAGTCAGAGAAAATGTTTTGCCATTCACACAATGAAATATAAAAGACAACAGGCTTCACATTCTACCGGCCAAATTTTCTTTCATATTCGGCTGCACCCTAGCTGCAGTGTGGAGCAGCCAGTGGAATAGCAACTGCATGCTGTGTACATACCGGATATATACTAAAAATAGCAACGCATTGGAATAATGTAGTCCAGCCACCATTTTTTTTTTCAAGCACAAAATAAACAAAGCTGAAGATGCAAAGGTGATGAGGACAGGACAGGCTGAGCGAACTAAAATGTAGTGATTTATAGGCTGTGTGTGAAAAGCACTTTTCAGAAAAAAATCAACAATAATCGTAGCAGCATGTAACCTGTATGTAACTGTATGTAATTGTACTTGGCATGTAACTGTCCTAGGATTCAAAACTTAGGAAAATATAAGGATTTTACTGAGAAATTGGCTTTGTTTCAATGGACTCTCCAATTTTACAATCAATTTTAAAATCAATCAATTGCGCTTCTGTAACGTCCAGCAAAAATATAAAAATACTTTATCAATCAATTTGCGGACTTCCTTTCAAACACTATTACCAACTTTGATCGAGTTCTGATTCTTGGTGATTTTAATATTACTTTTTGAGGTCCTGCTAAGCCTCTCGTAAGTGATTTCATACATCTGGTGGATATTCCCTGATGGCCACAAACCAGCCCCCCAACTATGGGTTAAATAGTTGTAATGTTGGATGGTGCACAATCACGAGGAGGCAGGTCGGATTAGAACGGCCATTTACTTAACTCAAGGATCATGTAGACAGCCATCATTACCTTCTCTTTAGCCTGTCAAAACAGGAAACAACATATTAACATAGCACCACCTTGTGGTTTAAGAGGGTAACATGAATATCAATATAAACAGAACACAACATCTCCTCTCTCTGTAAAAGAATGTTACTTCCAAACCAGCATCAGTAAAATTATGTAATCACGGCTTATTACTTTCCAAAGATGACTATTAGGTAACAGTAACAAAACACTTACTGGTATGTAAACAATATACCTTAGCATCTCTAATCCTACAATAACATTACATTTCATTTACCATTTTTTTCTGATACCATCTTTCTCTCTAGGCCATGGTCAATTCTTCAAAACCAGAGTATACATCAAATAAAGACTTGTCAACAGTATGTTTCCCTTATAACAGGCCTGCCTGTAATATTATTTTTTTCTCTTTCCAATGCCTTTTTTCTAGCCATCTAATGGCTTAAACTTAACAGCCCAACTTTCAGTACGGGACATAGTCCTTATGCCAACTAGGCTTGTTTCTTGCATGTGGCTGGATGTGGGGAGTGTGCGTGTGATGTGATTTTGGAGCAGGATTGTTGACAGGTTCATACTCAGCTAGAGCAGGGAAGGGAGCCAGATGGGATGCATTCAATTTTTTTCCATCGCTAAGCAAGAAGGTGCTTGTGCCTACCTTCTTTTCCACAGTCACTGGTCCACTGAATCTCAGGTGTGCTTTGGGAACATCATGGTGAGGTATTCTTATCCTAGCCCTCTCTCCCTCCTGAAAGAGAGGCACGTAGGCACCACGTTTTGAGTCAGTGTAGCGCTTCATCTTGGCCTGTTTATCTTGGACCATTCTGTGCACAGAATCACCCTGTGCTGTCAAAGTAGGTTGCAGGGGCAGTAAGTCCAGTTTACTGTGCATTCTTCTGCCATAAAGCAGTTCATGTGGTGAGATGGCAGTGGTGGCATGTGGAGTGGCCCTGTAGACTTGTAGCCAATCCAACACAGCCTCTTTCCATGGCCGAGACTGCTGGATTGCAGTCTGGATGCAGCTCTTCCGAACATTGTGGGAACATTCAATGGCCCCATTGGCCACCGGATAGTAGACTGATACCTGATTGTGGAGGATGTCCCTTTCCTCCAGAAACTCAGCGAAGGCTGCCGACTTGAATTGAGCTCCGTTGTCTGTAATGATGCTTTCTGGGTCACCATGCCTGCTAAAAACAGAGGTAAGAAACTGTATTATGTCAGCAGTTGTTGTGCGGGAAAAGGCCAATTCAGGCCGCTTGGAGTAGTAGTCCATCAGCGTAATAGCATAACGGCAGTTGAGCACAGCTGTCTCAAAAGGCCCTACTATGTCAAGACCTAACTTTTTCCATGGGCCATCTGGCAGAGGTACTGGTTGTAGGGGTGCAGAACGAGGCTTAACTCGATGCACAAAGTTCTTTGCACAGCCGATGGCAGGGGCAGTAGGAGCGGTGAGAGCAGTGGTCATCACAGGAGCAGATGTAGCTGGAGCAGAAGAGGGAAGGATGGTATTTCTACGAATACAGAGGTGTAGAGCAGTCATCAGGTCCATCCCGAGCAGTGGGGTTCCTTTATCCACTACAAAGAACGTGGCAGGGGCAGTGATGTCATCTCTACTCACTTGAGCCTGTAGGCACCCCAGAACAGGTATGCAAGACTGGGTGTATGACACAAGGCGAACAGCAGGTGCAGACAGTGGTGTGGTACTGAAGTACTTGTCGTAGGTAGAGTGTGGCATTATGGATACTGCTGAACCTGTATCCACAACTAGTTCATTTTCCTGGGCAGCAGTAGTTGGTGTGTGGACATGTACATTGCACAGAATTTTCTTTGGAGCATAGTCAGCATCATCTAAGTAGAGCACTGTCAGTTCAGGGAGTTCAACCTCATGCACAGGCTGGGTTTGAGCAGATCTGCAGACACAAGCAAAGTGTCCTACTTTGTGGCATACATTGCAAATGGCATTTGCAGCTGGGCATTGTGGAGAGTTAGCCAGGTGACTGTCAGAGCCACATCTGAAGCAGCAGCGGGGTGATGCAGGGTGTGAAGTAGCATGTGGCTCAGCTGAGTGGGAGGGCTGTCTGTCCCGCTTCCTAAAAGCACGTGACCTTGACTGTACAGCCTGTACTGGGACACTGTGGTCTGGTGCCATTGCTTTAGCTTGTTCAGTAGCAGATTCAATCTGTGTTGATATAGTGATAGCCTTATCTAGCGTTAGATAAGGGTTTAAGTAGCAGTCTCTCTCTTATACGCTGGCTAACTACATGCTCAATTAACTGGTCGCGGACCATCTCATCCATTTTATCAGCAAAGTCACATTGAATATCCAGTTCACTCAAAGCAGCAACGTATTGCAGAATAGACTCATGCGGTGCCTGTGTCTGCTTCCTGAAAATGTGCCGTTCAACAAAGACGTTGGTCTTAGGTGTAAAGTAAGCCTGTAAGGCAGTAACAGCAGAAGAAAATGTTTCACCCGTATCTGATAATATGTAAAAAATCTGTTATCCTTCAGTGCCCAGAGAATGTAGCAGAACAGCTCTCTTGCGAGCCTCAGGCCAAGCATTTCCATTTGCACTGATTGCCAGTAAGTAATTGTTGAACATCCGTGGCCATGTATTGAATGGCATTGCAGGTTCGCCCAGGCAAGGCAGGAACACTGCGGTAGAAGGCACATTCACAGCCATTTTCAGAAAATATCTGCCAAAAGCATAAAACAATCTTTGGGTTCACTCGTCGCCAGTTTGTAGTGTTGGGTGGTGCACAATCACGAGGAGGCAGGTCGGATTAGAACGGACGTTTACTTAACTCAAGGATCATGTAAGCAGCCATCATTACCTTCTCTTTATCCCGTCAAAAGAGGAAACAACATATTAACATAGCACCACCTAGTGGTGCAAGAGGGTAACATGAATATCAATATAAACAGAACACAACAATAGTGCCACTGCCTCGTGGTTACCTCGGGAGAGGAATAGGCTATGGGAGTAAACCCCTACCGAAAATCAACGTCCACGGTGCTGTTCTTTTTTGTTTTTCTTGCCCTTTTTTATCTGTTTAAGTCAGGACAGTACTGCTGGCGTCGTGTGTGGCTGCTGCTTCTCCCTCTCGTAGCCCCCCCCCTTCCCATCCACCCCTGTATGTTTGCGCTATGTTTATCTGTTGTCTTGTTTAACTCCGTTTATTGTAAAGCGACTTTGAGTGTTAGAAAGGCACTATATAAGATTTATTATTATTATTATTATTATTATTATTATCATCATCTGATTGAGTCTTTTAATCTTGCTCTGCTTACCACTGATCCCGCTCACAAGCTAGGCCATACACTCGACCTAGACTTATTTGGTTTTCCAATCTGCAATTTGGATATAATTGATGCTTCTCTGTCGGATCATAGTGCGGTCATTTGTATCTCTCTGTACGCTGCTCTCGCTACATTAACTCTTCAACTGCCAATAAGTTCTCTAAGGCTCTCATAGCTGATCCCAATACCTGCACTATTGAGGCTTGTCCCCCCATCTCAGCACTGAGGAGCTCACTTCATTATTTAATACCACCTGCTTTTCTATTCTGAATGCTGTTGCTCCACTTAAATTAAAAAGCCTAAAGGTCTGCCTTGGCTTAATGACACCACCAGAGCTCTGAGGAGGGAATGCAGAATATCCAAACGAAAGTGGAAGAATGATAAGCTTCAAATTTCCCTTCAAAATTTTGAGAAACAATCCTCACAAATATCAAGAAGCAGTTAAGGCTGCCAGAGCAAAATATTTTTCTGACCTAATTTCAAACAACTTTCATAATCTCAAGGACTTATTCAATACCGTAAATTATGTCATTTGCCCCACTCCCAGTACCAGCTTGGATGTGTCCCCTGCTAAATGCAAATAATTTTTAAAAATGTTCATTAGCAAAATTTAAGATATAAAAGTGAACACACCCCCCCATCCATGACTTAGCTGTCTCACTGGTCAGTTCTTCTAAATTGGACTGCATCCAACTTATCAGCTACCCACCTTTACAAAGACTGTTTCCATCATGGAACCTACAATCTGTCCCAATGGCATTGTCCCCACTGCCTTCCTGAAGGATAGCTTTGACATAGCTGGGCCCAGCATCCTCTCCGTTATCAACAGCTCCCTGACCACTGGTACCATTCCAACCTGTTTCAAGCAGACAGTGGTCCAGCCCCTCCTGAAAAAACCCAACTTAAACCCTACCTTACCTAGTAACTACAGACCTATTTCTAAACTTCCATTCCTGTCAAAGGTTCTCGAAAAGATTATTCTCAGTCAATTGCTGCCCTACCTACACCAAAACAAGATCTTGAAAAGATTTCAGTCAGGTTTTAAGGCACAGAATCTGCCTTGCTGAAAGTGTACAATGACCTGCTCCTCTCTACCAACTCCAGTGACTGTGCCATTCTAATTCTTCTTGACTCCAGCATGGCGTTTGATACTGTGAATCATGAGATTTTAGTAAACTGTCTCCAGTACAGGTTTGGTGCTGATGGTTCTGCCTTGAAATGGTTCATATCCTACCACAAAAATAGAAGCTTCTCTATTAACATAGGCAATTTCTCCTCTCCTCCAGCTAGTCTCTCCTGCAGGGTCTCACAAGGTTCTGTCCTAGTTCCCTTTTTTTCTCTATGTACATGCTTCCCCTCGATCAAATCATTCAAAAATACAATTCAGTTTCCTTCCACTGTTATGCTGATGACACTCAGCTTTATCTTCCCCTGAAACCAAGCAATCACTACAATCTAGTCAGCCTCAGAGAGAAGACAACATGGGGAGGTCGGAGCAGGTTTCAGTACAGGGGGCAGAGAAGCTGCAGGTTGAAATGGACAGTGGGGCAGAGGAACAGGTGATGACGCCTGCTGGTTGGCGTGACAATGTGACTGCTATGGAGTGTGAGTCTGAAGCTTATTCTAATAGTGTTTCTGTAGCGGACAGTAATTCTCAGTCTGTAAATTTATATTCATTGGAGAAGATTAACATTTTATTATTTTCCTGATGCTGGCAAATTAATTCGGTCAGTTACTACACTGCAGAACGATTTTGGGTTGGATGTACTGGATAGCAAGAAACGTTATCATCTCAAGAAGCATGTCACTCGTCTAAAGAGAGATTTAATGGCAAAGATGATAAAGAAGACGAAACTGTCAGTTAAGATATACCATGATCAAAAAACACTTGGTGTTTCTTTTCAGCTGTCTTTTTCTGTCTCATTTCTTACTGGTCTGTATTTCTTCTCTTGTCACGTAGAAAAGACTGGATGTAGTTTTTCTACAAGGAACACACAGTGACGGCACAAAAGAAATAGACTGGGGCTTATAGTCCATGGGCCAGACGATATTTCGGTACACTCAAGGTGGCAAAACTTACTTATAATTTTTGAAAGGATCCATGTCTGTAGATGATATTTTGGTATGATAACCATTCCTGAGTGGCAGCTGTATCACAGTTATCAGCTCATGAAGTTAACCACCCGCTAAACTAAATTGCATTTTAGACGCTGGTGAGTATCCTGGTTTAGCCTCATGGTCAGGACATTTTTCAGTGTTCTATAATATTGTCTTTGGTATCATTTTAAAGGGGACCTTCTTAGCTTTCATTCAAGCCCTGTTGTGGATATTTCTCACAAATATAGAGGTCACTTGAGCTCTTCAACCCGTCAATAACACACATCTTTCTGCAATGTTCGCCTAAACTATATACTTTCTTTTAGCCCCGTGGCATCTAGGAATATCAGGGATACAAAACACAAAAACTGGAATACTCTCAGGACTGTAAAGATTCAGGAAATGTATAATATACCCATACTGTTTCATTGTGTGAGGTGATTGTGTGCCTTAAATGAGAACTAGACCAAAGCCAGTTAGGTCACAAACTGGTCTCTATACATTTGTTTAAATACACAATCAAAATACATGATAAAAAGGAATACCATAGTGAGGTAATGAACTATTTTAATATTTTAAACAACATTGACATTTACATATACTTAGTCAATGATACATGTAATCCCATATCATTAGTGGGTATATGTAATGGTAATGGGTAGGGTAATGGGTATATGTGAATATGGTTACATTGTTGTTATCAAGCTCTGGGTAACCAAGTCCAGAATCAACATCCGGTGCATCAATAGACTACTACCACAGTAATACCATCAGAATCATCACACTGTCATTCATCAAACTGCTCGTTTCTCTCATCATCTGACTCCCCAAGTTCAAAGTCCAGTTCTGGACCATCCTGCTGTTTTTGGTTACTGCAGGTCTGTAACCTGCACATGTCTGTGCATGGAAGTCCATTTGACAGGCACATGCAGCTTGGCATTTTGCATGAATGCACACACTTGCATGTTAGCATTTCCAAGACCACATCTGGTGCAGGTGGGGAGCGCATCCAGTAAATGGCCAGCTTGCCTTCATTGTCTGTCCATCCATACTCAGTAGGGCTTGGCATCACAGGGTTAGCCTGCAGACAGCACTTCCATATTGCTGCCTGATAGTTGGCTCGTTGAACATGCATAAAGAGACAGTCTCTACATGGTGGCAGCTGGCTGGACTCAACCTCTCCCCTTTTGGTGCAGAAGAGCTGGTAACGCAGTTTGCTCACCTCAGCAGTGCTGCTATTAGCAACATACATCCGACAGGTGAACTGCTCAATTTTCTGGAACAGCTCATCACTCACATTCCATGTCTGTCCCAGTTGACTAAAAGTCTCTTGGCAGGAAGTGTGCTTTCTCACTATATTCAGGGCATTCAGCTTCCCTCGACCAGCGAATGCACTGACAGTGTCGCAGCCTGTGAAGGCATGTAAGCCAATTAGGCTGTCACAGATGCTGTCTCCAAGTGAACTTGCCAGTTTGGTGATGTCGACAAACCGTGTGCGGTTCTGAGTCCCACAGTTCTGGTAGATGGGACAGGTGATGTCCTTCTGGAAGCCAAGACAAAGCACCATGACATCAGTGTCCTCAGCTGTGATGATAACTGACTTTGAGCCCGCATTTGCTGCATGCAATGCATGCAGGAGCAGACGGGTGTCAGCTTCTTCATGTGTGGAGTGCAGTTCTGTTGCTTCCTCACAGCCATCTTCTGTCAACTTGTAGCAGGTTCCTCACAGGTCATGTACAACACCTTGCCATGCAGCATAGCTCTGTATCGTGGGAGTTTCCACTCTTCCACCAGAAACTTGATGAGACTGGTCTTGTTGGAGGAACTGCACAGAAATTTTCTCCACTGCTGGACGTGGTGTCCCCCTGCAAGATTCTTGTACTGGAGAGTGATGTCCCCACCCCGGTTCAGTCGTTCAGCATCTTTGATCGAAGTCTGGTGATAGACATCAAAAACAACATCAATCCTCCCACTCTGTGCTCCCTCATGGAGGACCTGGGTCAAGGCTGACTCTGCCACCTGTGCAAAGGTTTTGTTGTTGCCATTCATTTTTTGGACCAGGCTCATCCCATCAATGATGGAAGTAGATGGGATTGGGATGTCTTCTGCAGGAGATACATTCTTTTCAAGCTCTCTGGCAAGTGCAGCCTTGTTTGTTTTTCGTAAGGACCCATCAGCATTTGCCAGTGCCCATGGTAGTGGGCCCAATGGGTAGGCAAGGACATCCTTCAGATTCACCTTCCTGCTTTCAGCCACCAGGATCATGTGACTGAAAAGGTTTCTATCTGCCTTCAGAACCACATCCTGTGCTTTCTTTCCATGAGCTTGTTTTGTGCTGACATTGGAGAATGTTTTCAGACTTTGCTTGGTCATCTTGTCGTGGAATTTCACAGGTGGTGGGTCTGCATCTAACCTTGTTTGCTGGAATGCTTGGTAGGCCTCTTCTCCTTTCTCAAGAGCTCTCAAGAGTTCTATGGTCACATCAGGTGGAGCCATGTTGCCAGTGGAGAGGCTAACCAAATCAATCTCATCAGGGGACACAGGATTGAGCCAGTTATTCTCCATAAGGTCCATGAGAGACTGGACATCTGCTTCATCTCTCTTGATCCTTGGACTCTGTAGATCTGGATGAGACCATTTGCACCTGCCTTGACCTGTCAGGTCTCTCAGCTGTCTGAGGTACATGCTTCTATACTCAGCTGTGAGATAATATTTGGTCACAGCTCCTGGCTTCAAGCTGAATCCCTTTGTCCCTCCAGCTGTTTGGGTGTCTTTGTTCACCGTTTCTTCTATAGCTTGGTCAACAGGGATTCGGCCAAAGGGATTGGTGGAGCCCAGTTGGACTGAGAAGCCTCCTTCCATGAATTCTGTGTACACATCTGGGTGTGTGATGGGCAGCTCAGACATCTGGGCGTAGTAGTAGGGGAGGTAGCGTACATAATTCATCCTGTCATAAGCAAAGCACCATGGGATCATTGCTCGAATGCTAGCCAAGTGTAGCATCCAGTCTCCCTCTCTGGATGCTCGGATGAGCCCCAACAAGATTTCAACCATGTCCAAATAGGACATCCAGAAGTTCGAGAGGCTGCCGTTTCCACCTCTAAGGAACTCACGGTAGACTTCAAATAGATCCATGATGCGTGTACAAGAGCTGTTCTCGAGGACCTCCTTCAAAGCATGTTGTGAGACTTCTTTCCCAAGGCTGTCAATGGTCTTCAGTGTCTCATTCAGGTGAACCATGTCATTCCTGTGAGTTTCTTCCAACCAGGACAGGAAACCTTTCAAGGTCAGTCGCATGAGAGCCTCATACAGGAGCTTGTGTAGTCGCACTGCCCTGTTGTACTTGCGGCCATCCATAACACCAGCAATTGAGCCTTCTGCAATCATGCCAGACTCAATGCAGAGGTCTTTGAGTCCAGCATCTTGGAAACGCTTTCCTATTATTGCCAGCAGTGTGCAGATGGTGTGGAATACCCCAAGCCTAACGATGATATCATGGAACTTGTCATGGTGTTTCCATGTGATCTCGACAGCCTTCGCATACAGGGCTTGGTCAAAGACACAGACAATCTTCCTCAGGCCTAAGCACTGCATGATGCTCAGTGACTAGTTAAGCACCTCGTTGACAGTAGACATTTGTGTCGCTGGAGCATTGATGGTAGGCAGATAGCCTATATTGTCGGGGATGACCGTCATCTCTCCTCGAGTCAGGATGTTGAAGCCTGTCCAGCTGCTGACTGACTGTTCTTCTTGTTGTGACATGCGTGCTAGGACCCAAAGAAGGTTTTTCTCTCTGGCAAGCTTAGCATTGGCTGCAGTATCGGCATCTGACTTTTTGCTTTGTGGTGGCCCTACCGGTTGTCCAGCATTGTAAGTTGGTAACATTGGTGGGGGTCGATCAATGCTTCTCTTCTTTGTTTTGGGAACAGTGGGCATGGGTTGGACAGGAAGTGGGTTGACTGGCTTTGCTTGCACAGCAATCCCATTGACTCTGTGAGATGTTCCCTCACCACTGACAGTTTCTTCAAGACGGTCGATATTGTCCCAGGCTAAAGTTGTGAATATGCCAGGATGGATGTTAGCTGGAAGGACAATGCCACTCCCTGATGATGAGAGTTTCTGGAGACACAGGGCAGTGTTGATCTCTTCCATCTGTGAATAGGACACACTGTGACCAAGTCGGTTGAGGATGCTTATCAACTCTACATTTCCTGTCAACGATTTGACACTGAATGGCAGAACAATGTGCTTGGAAGGCTTGGTATTTCCACATGTCACTGCATATACTATGTCATGGCCAAATGACTGCAAAAGGCACTGCACTCTCTGGGATGCATGATCAGGATCATTTGAGCCTGTGAGTAGAGAGTACAGGAAGATAATGAGCGACTCTGGAATGGTAGGACATTCTGCTTCTGGTTTGACTTCAGGCGGCCAGGTTTGAGGAACATCTTGACTTTTAATGTCTGCTCTCAATTTGATGGCTGCTTTGGCTATAACATCTTGTGCACTGACACTTTTCAGGGTCTGCAGCTCCCTTTTGAGAGACTGATTTTCTTTGGCAAGTTCCCTCATGGACAAGTTATCGGGATAGAGGAGGAATTTTCCTTTCTCATCAGGGAATATCTGCAAGGCTCCAGCAAACTCACTCTCCAGGTTTCGCCTTATGTGCTTCTTGGTTGATTCCTTGACTTGGGCAATGCCTTGGGAGTTCATTGAAGCTACCAGTCTAGAAGAGAGATCAGTCATTGTCATCACTTGAGGATTGCCAAAAAGCTCCATCCTGATGAAGAGGAACAGCTCATTGTATGCCTTATTCACAGCAGCTTCATACTGGGCTCCAGCATCATCATCTTCATTGCTGGCAACCTCTCCTTTGGAAACCTCTTCTTTGGTGTAAAGTCTATAGCATGACCTGTGGTAGTGCCCTTCAGCTGCTACAAGGTCTCTACTCACAATGGCAAGGATTCTGCTGTCCCTTTTCTTTATGGCTGCACTCCTGATCTTTGCATCAGCTCGCAGTTCTCGACACTGCACCAGTACTTCTCTCATATTCTGTCTCTTGGAATATTTGCTGTTTTTCTGACAAAATATGCACTCTGCATCATAAGTCCTAGATGTACTTGGAGCATGTCGAGCTACTCTCTTAGATTGTTTCTCTTCAGCAGAGACACAACTTTTCTTTTCTTTTGCAAGGAGGCCATCAAGAATTTGCTTCATAGTGAAGATACTGCGACACTTTCTGTGGTAGTAGATTGCTGGAATCTGTCCCTCAGGAATGTCTTTTGCCAGTTTCAAAACTGGTGCATGATTTCGTATCTGAGCTGCCCTGAGCAGAGTTCTCCATGAGTCGACACTTTGTAGTGAAACCAGCTTATCTGTATCATCAGAACAGTGGATAATGCACTCCACCCGTGGGCGCTTTGGTATTGGGTAAAAACTTGCTTGTTCACCAGTGGCCATATTCAGTCAGTTTTCACCTGCCACATACAAACAAATACATGTAACTTAGGTGTATGAACACTACTAAAACAAAGTTTACTTTGCTTCACCAGCGTCATATTACCATTATTTATCTTACATAGCCACAAATAGATACATTACCTAGTTGCTATGCAACAGCTGTATTTTGTCCACATGAGGCCGCTAAAATCAACACAAGATGAAAGTTCCTCGTAGCCACTTTAACTAATCATATTAACATATACATTAAAAGAACATGCTAACATTATGGGAAATTAGCTTACAATCTTCTCCAGAGTGAGACAAGAAGATAGATACCAGTTTCCTCTATATGTGTTTAGTAGAAAGCTATCTGGCTGCACGTTAGCCTAGCTTAGCACAATGAATGGAAGTACACAGTACTGGTTATCCTTGGTTGTTGGCCAACTAAGAACTGTCCCAGAGTTTAAGCTAGGCTAATCAGTACCAGGGGTGTTGAAATGCTATATTTGTAAAAATCTGGGCAAATACAGGTTTCCTGAAAGAAAAATGAAATAGCTGCTCATTTGGAAAGGTTATCATGTATTATTTTACTTCTGTTAGTGTACCAAATAAAATGGCACCAGTGAAGTTGTGTCACCTTGGGTGATATCGATATCTGGTCTGACCCATGGACTAACTGGCTTTGGTCTAGTTAGTTTCTAAGTAATAATGCCCTTCTAATTTAAGGTTCACAATCACCTCACACAATGAAATAGTATGGGTATATTATACATTTCCTGAATCTTTACAGTCCTGTGAGTATTCCAGTTTTTGTGTTTTGTGTCCCTGATATTCCTTGATGCCACAGGGCTAAAAGAAAGTATATAGTTTAGGCTAAAATTGCAGAAAGATGTGTGTTATTGACGGGTTGAAGAGCTCAAGTGACCTCTATATTTGTGAGAAATATCCACAACAGGGCTTGAGTGAAAGCTAAGAAGGTCCCCTTTAAAATGATACCAAAGACAATATTATAGAACATTGAAAAATGTCCTGACCATGAGGCTAAACCAGGATATGCACCAGCGTCTAAAATGCAATTTACTTTAGGGGGTGGTTAACTTCATGAGCTGATAACTGTGATACAGCTGCCACTCAGGAATGGTTATCATACCAAAATATCATCTACAGACATGGATCCTTTCAAAAATTATAAGTAAGTTTTGCCACCTTGAGTGTACCGAAATAGGAAATTTTGGGCTCTGGCCCATGGACTATTATGGTGGGCAGGGCAGCGTGTCCTTAGCCATGGGACACATTTTAGTGCGGGAGTTGCCATTTTATTTTCTTCTGCCTTACATGCAAACATTTTGTCCAGCTCAGAGGTTGTGAAGGGCAGGGTCCTTATGGTGACAGCTGAAATGGAGGAGTTTATGTTTAATTCTATTAATGTTTATGCACCAGACAATGGTTCTGAGCGTGGAGGGCTTTTTGAAATGTTGCAAGACGAATTGAGTGGCATTCATCCAGGAGGGTGTGTTGTGTTGGATAGTGACCAGGAGGATGTTTCTGGCTCATGCCTTGATCACCAGAATGATACTCTCCTACATTGTAAAAGACAGCAGCTGAGCCCCTTCCTGCGAGAGAGCTGAAGGAGCTTTAGTCCGAGCACACTTCACTGGACGTCGCCAAAGCTAAGACACATTGTGTGTCACAGAAGACAGGTCTTTATGATCCTCAAGGGTAGCACAGGTGATTTAAATCTGACCTTCACTTTCAAGAGAAAGAGACGATGAAATGCTTTGGTTGCGGTGCAGAAGGACATTTGGGTCGGATTTGCCCTGAGGCCAGAGAGCAGGCCAGCTCGAGCCCGCCTGAAGCGCCGTTGCCTGAAGTCGAGTCTGACTCGCCCGGTGCACAGCAGTCTGCAGAGAAAGTAGAGGAGACCAAGGCAGACATGCAGGACAGGGAGCAGACTGAGAAACAGGACCACGCTAAGAGTAGAAATGAAGCCAATAATGCCCAGACCAGAGAGAAACCGGAAAAATGTAAGCTGACAGAGGAAAAGAAATGTGACAAAGGTAAAAAAAAAAAGTTACAGTCAACGTTAGGAAAGTGTGGTCAGTGATGATCTGATAGATGAAAACATATCTACAGAGGAAAATGGTCTAACAGCTAAATGTAGTAAATGAAAGTGTCTGACAAAGAACAGGGTGGTGCCAAGGCTAAGAAAGTGCTGGATGATTCATCTGATGAGGAATGTGAATGGACACCATCACAAGGGGATGAAACCATTTTTTATCCCCTTGAGAAAATAAATATGTTTTAAGTGAAACTAAAGGGCAAAGGGCAGTTAAAACTGAAAAGTTCTACCCTGATTTGAGATCTTTTGTCAGGTCTGTGGCACGGCTGAGGAAGGGAGAGGGGGCCCAAGAGATTTACCGGCTCAAGAAAATTACGACAAAAGTCAAAGCACAATTAGTTGATGATGATTAAGACAAAATTGATTTTCCACATATTGTTTGTATGTGTTTTTCTTGTTGTAGAGACAACTTCTTTCCTTGTCATGGCTGATTTGAAAATAGGGTCTTTAAATATAAATGGCTCAAGGAGCGATGTGAAAAGAGTTTCTATTTTGAAATTGGTAGAAATGAAAGGGTTAGATGTGGTTTTTATACAAGAAACTCACAGTGACGCCATGAATGAAAGTAATTGGAAAAAGGAGTGGCCTGGGGAGGTAAATCTAAGCCATAAATTAACTAGCAGTGGTGGTGTTGGTGTGCTTTTCTCAAAGAGTTTTAGGCCCTCTTCTTTTGAGGTTGAAGAAATAATGTGTGGTCATATTCTAAAAGTCACGGTACAATATGAAGGTGTGAAAATAATTTTTGTGAAGGTTTATGCTCTAGTTTCAGGCATGGAGAGAATTGGTCTGTTGAACATCTTATGTGATGTCATTCACAATTGTACTGATTTTTTTTTTCTGGGAGGCGATTTCAATTTTACGGAAAATGCCAAACTAGTCAGGAATCCTTTCTGTGAATGTTCTCATTCATCCAGGTCATGGTTATCCAAAGGAATTGAATCAAGTCTAGTCAGAAAGGCACGAACTGATGAAGCCTCTTGGATGAGAGGCGAAACGTCTTCACGGATATATACCAAGTCCAGTTGCACTTGTTTCAATTCCTTTGGATAGTCAGGAATCATCTAGAACCTCATCCCGCTTCATCTGCCAAACTTAAGCAGTTGATTGAAACCCATGACCTAAAAGATGTTTGGAAAGGTTTTAACAGGGATAACAGGCAGTACACCTGGAGTCACTCCAAAGACAATTTGTTATTTTTGGCCAGACTTGATTGTTTTTATTGTTATAAACATAGTTTTGGTATCTTTAAAACATGTCAAATAATTCCTGTAGGTTTTTCTGACCATTGTCTTGTTCAGTGCTCTTTTTTCATTCACAGTGTTAAGGTACAGAGTGCATATAGGCTTTTTAATACTGGTCTTTTACAAGATAAATCTTTCAGAGAGGCTTTTGAATTTCTATGGGCTTTACATAGAAAAAACAAAACCACTTTTTCTTCAGTACAGCAATAGTCGGATATAGGAAAGAGCAAAATAAAACAATTATGTCAGCAGTATACTCGCAATGTCACTAAGCACATTACCAGATCTCTTAAAGAACTTGATATTGAAGTTGTAGAGTTACAGAGTTTAGTGGATTCTACAGGAAATCAAGGGCATATTGAAGCCCTTAAAGCTAAAAAGGCTGCCTTAGCCAATCTATTGGGCACTACAGCACAGGGAGCTCTGGTCTGCTCACATTTCATGAATGCGTCTCAAATGGATGCCCCATCACATTTTTTTTTTTTTTTTTTGGTTTGGAACGAAGAAATGATCAGAAGAAGATCATTCGTTACGCTCTGAAGATGGAACCACAATAATGGGAATCCCTGAGATCCGCAGATATGCCATCTCCTTCTACGATGAACTGTTTAAAAGTGAATATGTGGAGGATTCAGAGTTGGCCAGTTCTTTTTATGCTGGGCTACCTCAGGTGGATGCTGATACTAATGCGTTGTTGGATGCAGAACTGTCTCTGAATGAACTGTGTACTACTCTCATGAGCCTGGGAAATGGAAAAGCACCTGGCATTGATGTACTGCCCGTTGAGTTTTATAAGTCCTTTTAGTCCATAATTGGTAAAAATCTGCTGGAGGTGCTTCAGGACAGTTTTCCAAAGGAGCTGAATCAAGTGCAACTGGACTTGGTATACACTCACTGGCCACTTTATTAGGTACACCTTGCTAGTACCGGGTTGGACCCCCTTTTGCCTTCAGAACTGCCTTAATCCTTCGTGGCATAGATTCAACAAGGTACTGGAAACATTCCTCAGAGAGTTTGGTCCATATTGACATGATAGCATCACGCAGTTGCTGCAGATTTGTTGGCTGCACATCCATGATGCGAATCTCCCGGTCCACCACATCCCAAAGGTGCTCTATTGGATTGAGATCTGGTGACTGTGGAGGCCATTTGAGTACAGTGAACTCATTGTCATGTTCAAGAAACCAGTCTGAGATGATTCGAGCTTTAGGACATGGCGCATTATCCTGCTGGAAGTAGCCATCAGAAGATGGGAACACTGTGGTCATAAAGGGATGGACATGGTCAGCAACAATACTCAGGCTGGCTGTGGCGTTGACACAATGCTCAATTGGTACTAAGGGGCCCAAAGTGTGCCAAGAAAATATCCCCCACACCATTATACCACCACCAGCAGCCTGAACCGTTGATACAAGGCAGGATGGATCCATGCTTTCATGTTGTTGATGCCAAATTCTGACCCTACCATCCGAATGTCGCAGCAGAAATCGAGACTCATCAGACCAGGCAACGTTTTTCCAATCTTCTATTGTCCAATTTTGGTGAGCCTGTGCAAATTGTAGCCTCAGTTTCCTGTTCTTAGCTGACAGGACTGGCACCCGGTGTGGTCTTCTGCTGCTGTAGCCCATCTGCCTCAAGGTTCGACGTGTTGTGCGTTCAGAGATGCTCTTCTGCATACCTCGGTTGTAATGAGTGGTTATTTGAGTTACTGTTGCCTTTCTATCAGCTCGAACCAGTCTGGCCATTCTCCTCTGACCTCTGGCATCAACAAGGCATTTTCGCCCACAGAACTGCCGCTCACTGGATATTTTCTCTTTTTCGGACCATTCTCTGTAAACCCTAGAGATGGTTGTGCGTGAAAATCCCAGTAGATCAGCAGTTTCTGAAATACTCAGACCAGCCCGTCTGGCACCAACAACCATGCCACGTTCAAAGTCACTTAAATCACCTTTCTTCCCCATTCTGATGCTCAGTTTGAACTGCAGCAGATCGTCTTGACCATGTCTACATGCCTAAATGCATTGAGTTGCTGCCATGTGATTGGCTGATTAGAAATTTGCGTTAACGAGCAGTTGGACAGGTGTGCCTAATAAAGTGGCCGGTGAGTGTATATCCATGAAGACGTTTCGCCTCTCATCCAAGAGGCATCCTCAGTTCGTGCCTTTCTGACTAGACCAAGCTAGTCTGACTGGCTGTTGATGAGACTCAGAATTTATCCTCTAGGAGTCGTTGTCAGAGCTATTGATATGCGTAGCTCTTTGTGATGCAATGTTTACCAATGCCCGTCGCTAACAGAGCCATAGATATGCGTGTATCAATAGCTCTGACAACGACTCCTAGAGGATAAATTCTGAGTCTCATCACCAGCCAGTCAGACTGGCTTGGTCTAGTCAGAAAGGCACGAACTGAGGAAGCCTCTTGGATGAGAGGCGAAACGTCTTCACGGATATATACCAAGTCCAGTTGCACTTGATTCAACTCCTTTGGATAACCATGACCTGGATGAATGAGAACATTCACAGATGTTCAGGACAGTTTGTGCAAAGGACAACTACCGCTGAGCTGTAAAAGGGCAGTTATCACTTTGCTGCCAAAAAAAGGAGATCTACAAGATCTGAGGAACTGGAGATCTGTATCTCTGGTGTGTGGGGACTATAAAATCCTCTCTAAAGTTTTAGTCTCTAGGCTTAGAGAGGTGATAAGTAAGGCCATTCATGTTGACCAGACTTACTGTGTGCCCGGCAGGTTAATAAGTGATAATATCATCCTAATTGGGCATGTTTTGGAAATCTGTGGCTCACTGGGTATAGATACTGGTCTCATTTCCATAGACCAGGAAAAGGCTTTTGACCGGGTTGAACACAAGTATCTGTGGCAGACGCTAAATGCTTTTGGGTTCAGCCCAGGTTTCATAGCCAAGATCCAGGTACTGTACCATGATATAGTGAGTATACTGCAGTGAATTCAGGGGGCAGCCTAGGACCGCCACAGCCGGGACGCGAACCTGTATCTCCTGCACCGCGGGTGACAACGTTAACCAGTTGACTAAAGGGTCTGACCCATTAGCCAAGGGCTAACGTGTCTACTTATTCATGTACGTTACACTACCCCCTCTTTCGGGAAGCACGTCCCCACGCTTCAGCATATCAGCTCCCTCATGCCTCTGGGTGCACGCACTTCCAATGACCTCACGGTCTCATCATCCCACTTCTGACACCAATGTAGCGAATTCAGGGGGGCAGCCCAGGACCACCACAGCTGGGATGCGAACCCGTATCTCCTGCACCGCGGGCGACAACGTTAACCAGTCAACTAAAGGGTCCGACCTGTTAGCCAAGGGCCAATGTTTCTACTTATTTGTGTATGTTACAATACTTAAAATTAATGGTGGTTTGACTGCACCTTTTAATGTACAGAGGGGAGTACGTCAAGGATGCGCACTTTCTGGGATGCTGTACTCCCTTTCTATCGAGCCTTCACCAACTCAGAAAAGAAAAGAACTCTCAGGTGGGGTTTTTTTCCGAGGTTGTACTTCAGCTGTAAAAATCTCAGCATACGCAGATGATGTTATGGTATTGATTAACAAACAGAGAGATGTCTATATCTTGGAGGGGACTGTAGATCTTTTTAATAATATGTTGTCTGCTAAGGTGAACTGGGAAAAAAGTGAAGCTGTGATGGTTGAGAAAAGGGCACTAGACAATTTAGTTCTGCCAGAAGGGATAACATGGAAAAAAGGAGCGATAAAGTACTTGGGAGTTTGCTTTAGGTGAAGAATCTGTGTTAGAAAAGAACTGGGAGAATATTTTAGAAAAAATAGAAGGCCGGCTTAAAAAATGGAAATGGCTCTTGCCAAGCATGTCTTACAGAGGGAGGACACTTGTAATCAACAGTCTAGTGTCTTCTTCATTACGGCACAGATTAGTTTGTGTTGATCCCCCTACAAATTTACTTTCAAGAATTCAAGCTGTTTTAGTTGGGGGGGGGGGTTGTTTTTTTTTTTTTTTTTAATGAATTTCATTGGATTCCCCAGGCTGTTCTTCTTCTCCCAAAGGAAGAAGGAGGACAAGGACTTGTACATTTGGCCAGTAGAGGTGCTGCGTTCCATCTTCTATTTATCCAGAGACTGCTTTATGGCCCAAAAGACTTGGTGTGGAGACCACTGGCACGCATAGTTTTGCAGAAGTTTGGTGGTCTGGACTACATGACTCGCTGTTCCTCATGGATCTAAAGACTCTGAAGTTCCAAACCTTGCCACTTGTCTACCACAGAGTTTTCAGTGTGGAAAATGGTGGTGAAAGAGAGGACAATGCAAAGTGACTCCCTATACTGGTTGTTGAGGGAGCCTGTGGTGCATGGAGGACATCTGAACACCCCCTGCTGGACAGGATCAGCAGTCACAGAAGTGTTTTGCCGAGCAGGTTTTCTAACCCTTGAATCGGTGGTGAACACTGCTGGACCTGACTTGGACAATGCAGCTGCCCTTGTGGCTGGTCTGGGAGTGCGTTCTGTGAAGATCATCAACAAGCTGCTAGAACATTGGAAATGCTGTCTGATGAGACACGAGTCCCTCTTTTTACATGAATACAGCAATGGTTTGATCGCACCTAATACAAATGATCCTTTTCCTTGTTTAAGTATTCACCCCAGTTTTGATGACTGTTCAGGTTCTTTTTAAGATGAGAAAAGAAGAACTTTTCTAAAGTTGGAAGAGATAAAAGGCAAATTACTATCTGGAATGATGGTTAAGTGTCTAAACAAGAGTAAACTAAACAATCGTGTTGACACACCTTGGCGAAGTCGTCTGGGCTTGGGAGTTGATGTCAAACCTGCTTGGAGGGGTTTATACAAACCACCATTAACAAAGAAGGTTGCTGACTTACAGTGGAGAATTGTACATGGGATAGTAGCAGTTAGTGATTTTCTTTCCGTTATTAGTCAAGGTGTGAGTGATAAATGTCTGTTTTCCACTGTTACCTGGAGTGTATGCGCCTGGTACCACTGTTCATGTTGTTGGAGAGTTTAGTCAGTAAGGTAGGGGAGGTTTTCTCCAAGCACATGTTCATTCTGCGGTTTAAGTATAAACAAACTGTAAAAGAAAAATGTCAACTAATGAACTTTATCTTGGGACAAGCAAAAATGGCTATTTATGTAAGCAGAAAGAGGAAGATCGACAACTCAATAGACACTGATGTAAAACGTCTGTTTACTGGAATGGTAAAAGCCAGGATGATGACTGAGTTCAATTATTACAGAGAAATTAAAGACATCGAGCAATTCAGTGTTATCTGGGCTCATGGGGATGTATTGTGCTCGGTAAAAGACAACCAACTTGTTTTTTTTCTGGAGAATCGATGTGATTTATTTTTAAATATCTATTTATTTACTTGTGTTTAGAATGATTGTATTTTTTTAAATAAAAGTTAATTTTTAAAAATCTCTCTGTCACCCTCTCTCTCTGTCTTCCGCACCGCCCCATGAAACCTTAACAACCAAGTATTACAGGTAACTAGAAAACCTGTCTCAAAACTTTAACAACAACAAAATAACCCCCTTTGGGAAACAAAACAAACTGCATAGTATTGCTGCATAGAGCAAACACAAATAAATGGTTTTAAACCGGGGTATTACATTTGCATCAAAACATGAAGCAGAAAGGCAAACAGACAATGCTGTTTTAGTTTGATACATAGATTAAAGGCACCCATAGCCATCCTCTCTTTTAGGCCTGCTACATGAATTAAGAATATCCACAGTGTTTTTTAATCAACAAAACTGAACTGTCAAAAAGAACATCATAAAATAAATTCAGGCAGTAGGCCTATGGATTCCATATTGAAGTATAGGCTATGTCTATACGTGTCCCACATTGTCCACACAAACACACTATTTGACCCACATTTGGTTTGTTGGCATCTGGTCCCTCTACATACAAGCCAGAGTAAAAGAAAATGCCACAGAGGCGCATCAGGGCAGCCTGTCAGTAGCGTTGTCTCCTTTAGCTCAGAAAAATAAGTGACATTAACCATATCCCATTTCAGGTCCCATGGCTGCTACCGAGGTGCCGCTGGAAAAACATTGATTTTATATTATTTTTAACATGTAATCCTTAAAGAGCAGACCTGTTGCACACCTGTAGATCGACAGGTGCGTAGGAGAAGATCATGGGTCAACAAAGGCAGGACAAAAAAACTCCCCACACATTGTCCTATAAGCTTGAAGTCAGAGATCTTTAATAACTAATAACCCAACGTTTCGATACAAAGACCTTCATCAGGTTATATAAAATAACCTGATGAAGGTAGTTATGTTAGTAACACAGACTGCCTCCCACGAGTCACCTATATCTGACCATTTTTTAAATATGAGAAAAGACTCGGGATAGATTCATTGTGTGATGGGGAGTTAAACAGTTGCAAATTGATAGCTTCTGGTTGTGACCGTAACAGTTTGTGTTCTCGACTCAATGCTTATGTGGGAGTGAACAGGTTACATTTGATTAACTAAAATATATTTCCAAAAAAGGAGGCCCTAAATGATGGGAGAAAAAACAAAGAAAAGCCACTTATCATCAATGTGCAATGCTTTTTCTTTTCTTTTTTCTAATCTTATTTGCGCATTAATGGTACAGTGATAGCCACGCAATGGCTTAGTTGTGGGGGTATGCTGCAGCCCATTTTGCCTGTTCTATATCATCTGTCTGGTCAGAATATACTGCAGTAATCTCAGGAGCACCAATGACAAGCTTAGATCCAAAAACAGATACTTTTGTGTGTGTGTGTGGTGTGTGTGTGTGTGTGTGTGTGTGTGTGTGTGTGTGTGTGTGTGTGTGTGTGTCTCTCTCTCTCTCGCTTGCTCTCTCTCTTGCTCTCTCTCTCTCTCTCTCTCTCTCTCTCTCTCTCTCTCTCTCTCTCTCTCTCTCTCTCTCTCTCTCTCTCTCTCTCTCTCCATGGACCTGATGTAAGGCTCATACTTCTTCCCTGAGGTAAGCGTGTCCAGAGGGAAGCTCAGTGGGCCATCTGCTGCCTGACAGTAGACAGGGGGGCTGTTTTAAGACAGTTACAACCACCTACACTAGTACCGGGTAATATGGAAAATATTTTCAAGAGATTCATAGGGAATTTGACACGATATTGCTACATATCAATATATCTACATACATATTCCATTTTAAGTTCATTACATTGAACTGTTTGGTAATGTTAAATATATTATCAAAGCAAAACTAGCTTTCGAATACGCCCTTAAATATTTCTCATCTTAATTTGTTGGAAATTGAAGGTAACCGATGCTCGTTATCGATATAATGTAGACATCAAAGGTGGGCATCACGATATGAGAATATCCGAATTTCATCCCAATACAATGCCATGGTAAGATGATAAATAATAATATTGAATTATTGCCCAACCCTAGCTGACACCAGCATCTGTTATATTGGCCTGAATGGCATGAGTCTGGAATATTATTTTAATAGGATTACACCAATGTAGAATTCAACTGATGTAGTTTAAATACTGGAAATAGAGGGGTCTTTTTTTCTCTTCTCTCCTTGTACCTCTGCTTTTCCCTCCTAGAATGAGGTCTCTAACAAAAGTCTAGAAAACAAGAAAATGATGTTGTTTACAAGTCTTTAAAGGTTTACAATTGCAAAAAAAATTATGGCCATGTAGGCGGCCGTGTTTTTTGGCCACTGTCAGCATACAATACATCATGCTTAATGGAGTCCTTAGCATCTAAATCCAGTCAAGAACTTAAATTAAGATTCAAAAGGTTATGGGCCATAATGTGTTTGATGCACTAAATGCAGTATGCACATTGCCAGTGATTTTAACAGTCTGTGTATGGTATAAAGTTTATAGCTTCATGGTTTCTTATCTCAAACTTTAAAGGTGACGGTAAAATTATTTTGCAGTCTAAAGTAAAGACATGCAACTTAGTGATACATACCAAAACTGAATGAATAATGGGGTAGCACACGGGGGTAACAATGCTGCTTCCAGTTTGGTTGATGAAAGCTGAAAATGAAATTTCAAGCTCATTTACCCGCCTTAAAATGTAAAATTCCTCTTGGATCCAGAAGAGGTAAGCAGGTTGGAATTGGATTTATTCATCCAGTTTCACAAGCTACCCATCTAGCTCTCTCTCGTGCTCTCTCTCTCTCTCTCTCTCGCTCTCTCTTTCTCTCACGCTCTCTCTCCCCACCTCCGACTCCCTCACTCTCTGGCTCTGTCTTCCTCCCTGCTGGAAACAGGAACATTACTGTGTAAACCTATGGGATTTCTGGCTGCTAGTCTCCTCGCGGTGCTGGTGCTAGCTAGTGTGGGCTGTGTGCAGCAGCTGCAGGGAGGGCAGCGTTCTGTCGCCGGCTTTAGAGGGCACGGAATGTCATGTCTCCTCTGCAGGTAACACAGCTGCTGTCTCTACCCAGAGAATCGGCCGCTCATATTCCTCTTTTCCCTTCTGGAGGACAAACTGTTTCGCTGTCTCTCAGTCTGTCTTGCCGTCTGGCTTTCACGGCTGCCTTGTGTCTGCCCAGAGGACTGCTTCCACTTACGTCTCTCTATGGGCTTCTCTGTCTGTCTGTCTGTCTGGACTAATCTGCATCTGTCGGTGTGCTGCAGGTTGCTCAGTGTGCTATGTGCAGCTGCATATGCTTGCAGCTTTTATTAGCTAACATGTGTCAATAGCTATCATGACATAAATTATCAAGGCATCCCAGTATGTCTTCAGTTGTGACTGGGGTAAGGAAACGACTCTAGTTGGGTGGCGAGATAGAGACAAGTCTGCTCATTTCTTGTTATCTTCTTATCAGTTGAGTGCTTTTGTCAGGTTGAACTTCTCATATATAAGCACATGATTATTATTTTTTTTGTCTCTGTATGTATTGCAGCTATCTATCAGACACTGTTCATGTCTAAAATGAGTTATGAAAGTCAGTTTGCAAAATTGTGCTTGGTCAAATTACTTGTTATAGACAAAGACACATATTGTTGTAGTTTAAGCTCTTAATCAGCTTTACTCGCAGTATTACGTGCCACCATAGAGTCGGGACATTTTCAATTTCATCAATTCAGCAAATAAAATGGAAATTGTGTTTTAGAAACAACAGAAGTATGAGTATTTGGGTTTGATAGATCATTTTCATATAGATATATTCTCAGAGGGATATTTTCTTTTTTTGTTTTCCATTTTTTTATTTGAGTTTACTTTAGCAGCCCATGCATGTACATAATACTGTCTGAATCTTTCTCCTCTCTCTTCTCTGCAGGTCTGACAGTGCAGCGGACAAAATCAGGTAAGTCAGCTCTTGAAACCAGCCTATACACTCTTCCTAAAGAGGCGGGTAGACCCATATGGTGTGGTGGTGGACTGATGGACTGGTGTGTAGTGGGACTGGGTTTGCTGTGGGCCCTGGACCACTCAGCTTCCATGTGACCCAGATCCACGGCTTTGTCCTGCATCTGAAGCATCTGAATACGCTTTACATTTGGGGAGGCCAGCAGTGAATACAGTTGCAAGCCATGGAATGTCATTGTTTGCTTTTACTGGACAAACAACATCAGTCACAACAGCGAACACAAACAGGGCTTTGTGAGTGGGGCAGCACTGTTGGTCAGGAGCTTTTAGTATGTCAGCTAGCCAGCCGAGAGCAGGTTGGCTGTGAGGGTTCTTTGGCTGTGAGGGGTCTATGCACTAAGGTCTGAAGGCTCTTTCCATCTGAAAAGACAGTGCATAGAAGTTTTAGGCAAACACTTAAAGGTGAGTGAGATAGTTTATTTGACAGAGAGAGAGAGAGAGAGAGAGAGAGAGAGAGAGAGAGAGAGAGAGAGAGAGAGAGAGAGAGAGAGAGAGAGAGAGAGCGCGAGCAAGAGAGAGATGCATCTCGGGATCATCATGGACAGCTGTCCTGACGTTGTTCACTGTTTGCACCTTGGATTTTTTGGGTTCTTTTTTTTTTATTTTGGGGGTTGAGGAATTTTTTGATGTCACACACAGACTGGTTTGCCTGATGTTTTTTTCTCTTGAGTACATATTCTGGTTTTCACATCTATACATGTTTAGTCACACTTACACATATTTAGTCATTAACATTACTGTACACATGTGAAAAAGGATATCCACAGCCTTAATGCGATGCCCTAGCTGTGAAAGCTGTTTGGCTTTTGCCATATTTGTGTTTGGTGTTGAATGTGCACAGTGAGTGGTTCGGGGCCACATAATCTATGTTTTAATAAGTGTTTGAAGAGTTATCATGTGTCCAGCGTTTGTGTTATGCATCCTACATGGCCCAGCGCAGTCAGAGCCTATGTGGAGTTCAGCTAGATCAATAGGTAGTTCAATAACTACTTCATTAAAAGGTTAACTGTAAGTAATGCCCGCAAAGAAGCCCCTTGGCTGGCTGAAGAGACGAGAGTCCCAAGTGGCTGTGGAAACTCTGCAGTTTGCATGATTGAAGTAATACTGAAGCTGGAGTCAAAACGCCTAGCTTGGCTCGGGGTTGCAGACTCATACATTAAATTTTTTGTAAATTGAGCTAACAGGCAAATTACATGTTTAGAAATAGATTTCACATGAATGGCAGCAATATTCTTATTGATGTATGCTGTCTGGTTGTGTTGTAATGAGTCAAGATGTAGCATACTTGAAAATAACAGTGTAACGTGCATGGATAAGAAGACACGCTGGCCGCTGGCTGGCGGTTCTGACCCTTTAGTCTAGCGGTTAGCGATGTCTCCTGCGGTGCGGGCGATACAGGTTCGCTTCCTGGCCGCGGCAGTTCCTGTGGTTGCGTTGTCCCCCGAATTCGATACATTGGTGTCAGAAGTGGGATGGAGCGACCGTAAGGCCATCGGAAGCGTATGCGCCCTGAGGCGTGAAGGAACTGATATGCTTAAGCGCGGGGACGCGCTTCCCGAAGGAGGGGGGTAGTGTAACGTGCATGGATAAGAAGACACGCTGGCCGCTGGCTGGCAGGTCTGACCCTTTAGTCTAGCGGTTAGCGATGTCTCCTGCGGTGCGGGCGATACAGGTTTGCTTCCCGGCCGCGGCAGTTCCTGTGGTTGCGTTGTCCCCCGAATTCGCTACAATGTGATGGGCAGAAAATTAACACATAAAAGCCAAATTTATCTGAAGAAGATTTTGAGGTTTTCTGTGATTTTTATAATGACAAATTTGCATCTGACATAAGCTTCCTACCCTTGCAATGACTGTCATGAGGTCCCTGCTTTTAATTTGTACCAAAACACAGCTAGCATGTGGTCATTCCTTCTTTACTGCCTTTGACTACTTTCTGTATTGCTCTGCTGGCTCTTAGTTGCAGGATCATCGATCCCTTCTTATTTGTGGTGTAAGACATTAGCTATCATGGCCACTGTAGAAGTCAGCATAATCCCATTTTATTCCGTGCTTTGTTCAAGAACACCAGAACATAGGGCTTCTTTACAATGGAATGAGTAAGTAATATGATGAAAATGGTCACCTTTTCAATTTTATTTCCCATAAACTAGATATTTAGAATTAAGATTTGATTAGGGATTTCATTTAACTCCAGTTCAATTTCACATTGTTGAAACTAAAGATTGGTGCTACTGCGAGTGGTTACGGTGTTTTATTCTGTCTTAATTTTTTTTTACAAAGTGGAATATAATTTCATGACTCAGGTAACCTGGAGGTACCTGAAGGTAACCTTTCCTTGTTTGTAACATCCATTGGGAATTTATGATTTTGAAACCCTCTGTCTTATTTTGTAATACCCTGAGTAGTGACTTCATATTTGGCTAGATGACCTTGACTCGTGTCGCTTACTGAGAGACTCCTCTAGCACATCACACTGTGCCTGAGGAAGTGGATGATGAGGATTGTGGTGATGTAACAATGACCATGGTAAATCTCGGTCACGGACCAGGTCTGGGTTATGTATTGCGGATGTTGTGAGGTCATGATGCAACTGCCATTCCCTCTTCATATTCAAGAACGTGTGCACATGCATGTCTGCATGCATCAATGCTTGCATACAAGCATGTGCATGTCTGCTGTAAAGATCAAGTGCATACAGATGTGAGTGGAATTGAGAGAATCACCAATGTGCCATTTTCACAAGCACGTTGAGGCTATGGTTTTAAAACAGCCATCACTGGAGAATACAGGAGCAGAGAGAAAACTGACGTGTGTATTCAGAAAAAGGGTAGGAAGAGACGGAGGGAATGAAGAGGAAAGAGCTGGGGACAGCGACGGATACAGAGGAGAGAGAGAGAGAGAGAGAGAGAGAGAGAGAGAGAGAGAGAGAGAGAGAGAGAGAGAGAGAGAGAGAGAGAGAGAGAGAGAGAGAGAGAGAGAGAGAGAGAGAGAGGCAAAGGACCACCCTCTTCAGGCATAGCTGAAGTCAGAGCGTCTGCTAAAGGGACCCTCCCACACACACACACACCACAACCAACCAACCAATCAGAATGCTCCCATCCTTGAGCCATCCGCCCTCATATATCTGCTCATTCACGGTTGAAAGAAGCAGATGTGAGGTAATACTGTTGGACAAGACCTTCTGAACCACCTGGACGGGAAACTATAAATGTCTCAAAATAGCTTTTGGGAAAACAAGAAAGAAAAAAAACGCCTTGATGTTCCTGAAAACTGAAGAATTCAGCTCAGGTCCAGATCATTCCTTCAGAGACAGAGTTGCTCTATGCAGATCCTGACATCCTGGTCGGTCATTATGGTTCTGTGGACATCCTTCAGCTTTTGATCTCCTGTTTCTCAGATCCAAACATGCTTTGCGCATCACCTCTGTTGCAGCGTTCCTTTTCTAAACTAGCATCAGAAAAATAAATTCATTTTTTTTCTTTTTAAATGATTATGGGTGTCATGCGTAAGTGAAGAGGACACGTTGATTTTTTTGTTTGTTTGCGTGTGTATGACCTGGAGATGATGACAAAGCAAGTCTGACAGAGAAACAGTGGAACAGTGATTGAAGAGAGGCCATGAGAGCCAGGAGAGAGGCCAGGATGGTGTCTGCCTGTTCACCATGCACAAGTATAAGGTCAGGTCTGATTTCCCTTTTCTTTTCATGTACATCCTCATCCCATAGTCTCAAGATGCTGAAATAACAGCCATATCATAAAATTATGAGATTGATTTGTATACGGCAGTCATAGTAAATGTCACACATTCAAACGTCCTGCTGTTTAGGAGTACTATGTGTGAATCTATATTAAATGACATTCATATATTTTCTGTTTCCTGCAGTGTCTTAAAGTTAATTGCAGTTAAATATTATATTAAATATAAGTCTATACACAGCATACTTTTCTTATGATAATGAAATTGCACTGATGTGATCACCCCACCCTGATATGCTAAGCAGATCGAAATCAGGGCTCCAAATTATATTGAAATATCTTTTGACACAGTTAGTAATTTCATTATCTAGGAAGACATGGATTTTACCCACCAGATCACATGATCCAAGCCACTTTTTTTATACTTCTCTGTTTGACCATTTCCTAGAAAATAAAAATGAGTGTATTCTCAAAACTGCATTTTAATGCAATTACTTACTTTTTAAAATTAGATTGGAGTTTATGATTTGATGGATGTTAAAAACAGAATCATCCACAACTTCAAAATATTTTAAGAATGCATATTTAGCTGTGCTGTTCATTTTATACCTGAAAGGCTACTGTTAGTTTTTAGTTTTATTTCTGGTTTAAGATAACTGAACTTGAGAATTTCATTCAAACGTGATATTGTGTCAGAAAGGATTGATACATATACACATACATTATGTACCCATCCTTGATTCACTGTACTCTCAGGGGCTGGTACCATGTATGCACCATATGGCAGTAATTCTTAATCATCCACACAGTCTCCCAAAATTGAGCACAGGGGAATTTCCACACTGGCTAGGCCTGCTATATCTTCGCTGTGATCTGTGCTCCCGAGGCCCATTATGGGTAATTTTAGTGGATTTATTGTGCCTATCGGCAGGGTTTCAAACCAGCCATTGGGCTGCTTGGTGCTACCTCACCATGATGAATACTCTGACAGGTAATTTAGTGCTATCCTTGCATAACGCTCTCCTTTGCTTCCTAATTAACCATGAATGATGGTCGTTAAAGTATCCCTCCAGACATGTTTTAAAGTTTAAGAATACTCTAAGATGATTGATATATTGTTTAACATGGTTTTCCCACATAAAACGTAAAAAAAATAATGATAAAAAACCTCTGAAAAGTGTAAGCACAACTACTCAGTCTCCCTCATTGGGAAATTCAGGATCTATGAATATGCAAATATCACAGGCCTCATGCCCCGCTCACCACCACTGCTTGCTCTAGGTTGCCCAGTGAAAGAGTGGTGTGCAGCAAGATGGCTAGCGTTAGCACAAACATTGGAGAGATTCAGCCATAGATGTTTGAACCTCAGTCAGACCCAGACTCAGACTCTGTTGTGCATCAAAATCAGTGACTAGCAGGTGTATTAGACTGGTAAGTGTAGTTACCATCTTTTATTTGTTTATGTTGTTTCTTAGCTTGTAATAGGCAGTGGTTGACACATCAGTGGTTGTGAAACATAGAATAATATCCGCTGCGATGTTAGAGTGTGTTCACATTGTTATTACGTAATTATATACCAGAGGTCTAATCAAAGTGTGGAGAACAATATAGCCCATCTGGCTGAGATTTTTATATTACTTGTAATATCTGTTTATCTTGATAGGCAACCAAGTTTGTCTGGGAACTGGCTCATTGGCAGTAGTCTAAAATTTAAAGCTGCCACGATTTCAGGTCAGGTGAACCGCACCGGAGGGGGGAATTCCCCACTGCCGATGGTTCTCGACACTGCTGCCGCTGCCCCATCAGCCCTCGAAGCTGGGTTTCTGGTATGGATAATGGTGAACTGGGGTTCATTATCCATACTATTTCATAAGACAATGAAAGAATTATTCATTTACTTGAAGAGAGGAGAGGGGTTGGTGTCTAAAGCCTCACTATCTTCTCCCTATGAGAAAGGCCAGCTGCGACAAACCCTCTAAACATTTGATGTTAACAGCATCGGTGATTGCTTTTATTTTATTTTTCACTATGTACGGTATTATACCGCACGTCACAGGTACTCATATCAACCTCTGCTACTGCTGCTGCTTCTTATTCTTCTTCTTGCTGCTGCCCCCCCCCCCCCCCCGGTTAGGGGTTGCCACAGTGGATTATCCATTTCTATCTCTTCCTGTTCTCTGCATTGTCCCCGCACCACATCCATAAACCTCTTCTTTGGTCTTCCTCTTGCCTGGCAGCTCCATATTCAGCATCCCTCTTACAATATACCCAGTATCTCTCCTCTGCACATGTCCAAACCATCTCAATCTCGCCTCTCTTGCTTTGTCTCCAAACTGTCCAACCTCATTCCTAATCCTGTCTGTCTTTGTCAGTCCCAACAAAAATCTTAGCATGTTCAACTCTGCCACCTCCAGCTCCACCTTCTGTCTTTTCTTCAGTGTCAACATATCCAAGCATACAACACTCACTACTATCTTGTAAACCTTCCCTTACACTCTTGCGGGTACCTTTCTGTCGCAAATCACTCCTGGTACTCTTCTCCACCCACTCCACCCTGTCTGCACTCTCTTCTTCACCTCTCTTCTGCACTTCCCATTACTTTTAAAAGTTGACCCCAAGTATTTAAACTCATACGCCTTTGTCTTGTCACCTCTACTCCTTGCATCCACACCATTCCACTGTCCTCCCCCTCATTCACACATAAGTATTCCATCTTGCTCCTATTGACTTTCATTCCTCTTCTCTCCAGTGCATACCTCTGCCTGTCCAGGCTCTCCTCAACCCACTCCCTACTCTTGCTACAAATCACAATGTCATTCAGGAACATCATAGTCCACAGAGACTCCTGCCTGATCTTGTCCGTCAACCTGTCCCATCACCATTGCAAACAAGAAAGGGCTCAGAGCCGATCCTTGATGTAATCCCACCTTCACCGTGAACTCAACCGTCATTCCTACCACACACCTCACCACTGTCATACTGCCGTCATACATATCCTGCAACACTCCTACATACTTCTCTGCCACTACCAACTTCTTCATACAATATCACACTTCCTCTTTCAGCACCCTGTCATATGCTTTCTCTAAATCCACAAAGTAACAATGCAACTCCTTCTGACCCTCTCTATATTTCTCCATCAACATTCTCAAAGCAAACATCGCATCTGTAGAGCAGCCTTCTATCTCTGTCTCTCATTTTCTTTATTCACCAGCCCCTCAAAGTACTCCTTCCACATTCTCAATACACTCTCCTCGCTTGTCAGCATATTTCCATCTCTATCCTTCATCACCCTAATCTGCTGCACATCCTTCCCAGCTCGGTCCCTCTGTCTAGCCAATTGGTACAAGTCCTTTTCTCCTTCCTTAGTGTCCAGCCTCTTATACAACTCACCATACAACTTTTCCTTTGCTTTCGCCACCTCTCTTTACTTTATGCCACATCTCCTTGAACTCCTGACTACTTTGTTCATCTCTCTGACTGTCCCACTTATTCTTTGCCAACCTCTTCTTCCATATACTTTCCTGTACTTCTTCATTCCACCACCAAGTCTCCTTGTCTTCCTTCCTCTGTCCACATGACATACCAAATATCTTCCTAGCTGTCTCCCTCACAATTTCTGCAGGAGTTGCCCAGCCATTCAGCAACTCTTCACTACCACCCACTGCCTGTCTTAACTCCCCCGTGAACTCCACGCAACAGTCTTCCTTCTTCAACTTCCACCATTTGACCGTTGGCTCTAACTTCACTCTCTTCCTCTTCTTGATCTCCAAAGTCATGCTACAGACCACCATCCGATGCTACCTAGATACGTTCCCCTGTCACCTCCTTGCAGTCTCCAATCCCTTTCAGGTCACACCTCCTGTGTAAGATATAGTCTACCTGTGTGCACCTTCCTCCACTCTTATACGTCACCCCGTGTTCCTCCCTCTTCTTAAAATATGTATTCACCACAGCTACTTCCATCATTTTCACAAAATTCACCACCATCCATCATTCCACAATCCTCTCCTTAACACCATACCCCCCCCCCCATCACCTCTGTTCCCGTCAGCAACATGCCCATTGACGTTCACTCCAATCACCAATCTCTCCTCCTTGGGTACACTCTCCACCACTTCATCCAACTCACTCCAGAATTCTTCTTTTTCTTCCATCTTACACCGAAATTGCGGGGCATATGCACTGACACCATTCATCATCACACCTTTGATTTCCAGCATCATACTCATCCCTCTGTCTGACACTCTCTTCACCTTCAACACACTCTTGACATACTATTCTTTCAGGATTACCCCTACCCCATTTCTCCTCCCATCCACACCATGGTAGAAGAGTTTGAACACACCTCCAGTGCTCCTAGCCTTACTCCCCTTCCACCTGGTCTCTTGCACACACGATATATCTACCTTCCTTCTCTCCATCATCTCAGCCAGTTCTCTCCCTTTACCAGTCATAGTGACAACAATCAAGGTTCCGACTTTCACCTCCACCCTTCCTTCCTCCTCAGTACTGGTGGCGGTCGATGGTAACCCGGGCCGCAACTGATCTGGAAATCTGATTTATGATCCGCATATTTGATGTTGCAAAGGTTTTATGCCGGATGCCCTTCCTGAAGCATCCTCCCCATTTATCTGGGCTTGGGACCGGCACTCACGGTGGAGAAGAAGCATACTGGTACCAATTTTCAAGAACAAGGGTGATGTGCAGAACTGTAGCAACTACAGCGGTATAAAGTTGATCAGCCACAGAATGAAGATATGGGAAGGAGTAATAGAAGCTAGGTTAAGAGGAGAGGTGACAATTAGTGAGCAGCAGTATGGTTTCATGCCATGAAAGAGCACCACAAATGTGATGTTTGCTTTGAGAATGTTGATTGAGAAGTATAGAGGGGGCCAGAGGGAGTTATATTGTGTCTTTGTAGATTTAGAGAAAGCATACGACAAGGTGCCGAGAAAGGAGGTGTGGTATTGTCTGAGGAAGTCGGGAGTTGCAGAGAAGTCATCATCATCGGCGGTCACTCGGGGTCAAGTATGACTGTCCTCCTTCTTGGTCCTTGTGGGTCTTCAGGTGGGTGAAGAGTCCAATCCTGGAGCCGCATATTTTGGTGCAGTGTGGGCAGGGGTGGGCGGTGATAATTGTGGGATTGGTTTTGGCGTTTTTGGTGGAAACTCCCTCCTTTCTGAGTCTGCGCTTGTCTTCTGCAGCACGCCGGAGATCATTATTATTAAGTGCAGCTCCTTCCCAGACAAGTTTTCTCCAGGTCGCCCTGTTGGTTGCTGTGTCTTCCCAGGTCTTAGGGTCTATGTGGCATTTTTTGATGTTCGTTTTGATGTTATCCTTGTACCTTTTCTTTTGACCACCCGGGGCACGTTGTCCTGTGAGAAGCTGAGAGTATAGGACTTGTTTTGGAAGGCGAGAGTCAGGCATACGGATGACATGGCCAGTCCATCTGAGCTGGTGTTGGGCAATGGTGGCAGTGATAGCGGGAATGTTAGCTTCCTCCAGGACGCTGGTGTTGGTGCGTCTATCTTCCCAGGTGATCTTGAGGATCTCTCGGAAGCACCTCTGATGATGTGCCTCTAGTGCCTTCAGGTGCCTGCTGTATGTGGTCCAGGATTCTGATCCATACAGTAGGGTGGGCAACACTACCGCTTTGTAGACCAGAATTTTCGTTCTGGCCTGGAGGTTGCGGTTTTCAAAGACCCTTTTCCTCAGTCTTGAGAAAACCCCACTGGCACAGCTGAGGCGGTGGTGTATTTCCTCATCAATATTAGCTTTGGATGATAGGAGGCTTCCGAGGTATGTAAAGTGGTCCACATTTTCCAGTCTGGTTTTGTCAACATAGATAGTTGGGGGTGGAGCAGGGTTATTTGTGTATGTAGGAGTGGTACAGGATATGTAAGTGTGACAATGGTGAGGTGTGCGGTTGGAATGACAGATGGGGTCAAGGTGGAGTTGGGATTACATCAAGGATCGGCTCTTAGCCCTTTCTTGTTTGCAATGGTGATGGACAGGTTGACGGACAAGATCAGGCAGGAGACTCCATGTATGATGATGTTCGTGGATGACATTGTGATCTGTAGTGAGAGTAGGGTACAGGTTGAGGAGAGCCTGGAGAGGTGGCGGTATGCATTGGAGAGAAGAAGAGTGAAAGTCAGTAGGAGCAAGACAGAATATGTATGCGTGAATGAGAGGGAGGACAATGGAATGGTGAGGATGCAAGGAGTAGAGGTGACGAAGGCATATGAGTTTAAATACTTGGGGTCAATTGTCCAAAGTAACGGGGAGTGCAGGAGAGGTGAAAGAGAGTGCAGGCAGAGTGGAGCAGGTGGAGAAGAGTGTCAGGAGTGATTTGCGACAGAAGGGTACCAGCAAGAGTTAAAGGGAAGGTTTACAAGACGGTTGTGAGACCAGCTATGTTATATTGTTTGGAGACAGTGGCACCGACGAAAAGACAGGAGGCGGAGCTGGAGGTGGCAGAGTTGAAGATGCTAAGATTTTCACTGGGAGTGACGAAGAAGTGCAGGATTAGGAATGATTATATTAGAGGGACCTCTCAAGTTGGACGGTTTGGAGACAAAGCAAGAGAGGCAAGATTGAGATGGCTTGGACATGTGTGGAGGAGAGATGCTGGGTATATTGGGAGAAGGATGCTGAATATGGAGCTGCCAGGGAAGAGGAAAAGAGGAAGACCAAAGAGCAGGTTTATGGATGTGGTGAGGGAAGACATGCAGATGGCTGGTGTGACAGAGGAAGATGCAGAAGACACGAAGAAATGGAACCAGATGATCCACTGTGGCGACCCCTAATGGGAGCAGCCAAAAGTAGTAGTAGTAGTAGTAGTAGTAGGGACGGGCACTAACAATGCACTGGCTTGTACATTCCCAGTGGCTGGATTTGCTTGAAAACATATTGTTTATAACTATTTAGCTGGGCCAATCACTTGACCAGAACCTATATGAAAATCAGTTTTGGAAATTGTATGAAGAACCAATTGTATAGTCTCTCCAATTCATTCAGTGTTTATTTTACCTATCATGAGAAATCATACAAACATCTAAACATAAATACATGAATCACTGGAGATTGCCAAAAACTCCCAACAGGACAAAAAGTACTTCATCGGAAATCTTCAATTGCTGGACTGATTGACTGGAGCTGAACTAGTGTCTGAATCATCATTACATGTTGGCCATTATTTTAGGCCTTTGATAAAGGTCCCACATTTAAGTTAATTTTATGGCTAGTCCCTTCAAATCAGTTATAGACACAATACACTCTCTGTGATTGTGCAAGGTCTTTATTTCATGCTGTGTGGACATCTGCCTCACTGTAGAGGCACAAAAGAACTAATGCCATGCACATATGCTGTTGGATGGCATGAAGAGTAAATTCAGCCTTCGATGCTCAATGATTATGCTCAAAGCTTGGTCTTGCATGTCAGTCCATTTGTGAGTTGTCCCAAGTCTAATTTAAGAGATGACTTGGAATTTAATGGCTTATTGGTGTTGCATTGCTTGTACTGGAAATGTGTGTCTGTGAGATAGTGGGTTGAATTGGTGAGTTAAAGCACTCCACTATCTTCCAAGTCCATGACTTGGAAGATAGATAATTTCAGCTTTTAACGAGCTGTAGGCTCCTGTGAATTTCTTAAAACTTTGACTCAATGCATTTATATTGCATGTAAGATTCAACTGACAGTAGTGCATAACATTAGAAGCTGAAGGATCTCAGCTAAATGATGCGGCTAAACAGCACTAACCCCCAGCCTCCATCCACTTCCCTCTTTCATCAGAGCATCACATACACAATCTCACAAAGCAAACAGGATTCTTTTTCACATAATAGTAGGTAAACACAGTAGCACCAAAGGAAAAAGTACTGAAATTTACTGTCATTCTCAGGTCGTGCTTCCATTTTAATCTTATGTTTATGTTGTGTGAAGAGGAGGCAGCGCAGAGCAGATCGTGACTAATGTGACTATTCATAAGCTCTCAGCAGGCAAAGTGGTAACCCATGCCCATACAGCCAGCTGGCCAGCAATGCATAACTTAGGAGGACACACATTGCTTCCCGCTTTCAAACAACACCAAGTCTCTTTATTTTGAGGAGAGTCATGGCGTCTTCAAAGTGAAATCTTACTGAGTGGACACTTAGAATTTGCTTTGTTCTCTGAGTGTATAAATAATTACATTGCAATCATCTGCTTACCTTCAACTACCAACCTTGTCGTGTTTTAGATACCCTCTCCATATCCTTGTATACATGCTGCATATGTATCTCTGCTAAGATCCACCACCCACCTTGTTTTGCAATATCTGCCTGTGCTTGGGGGAGGTGGTTAAACCTGAACATTTCTTAGCGGTAAGATGGCTCTGAAGATGAGGGAAGAGATATTTGACATCTGAGAAATTGGGCTGGGCAATAGGGGCAAAATCAAATATCACAGTACTTTTTTACTGAATACCTCGATATTGACATTTTGACAATATTGTTTAGATGACTATTGGTACTCTCACAAAATATTTATATATTGACCTTTTTGATAAACACTCATTAGTAATGTGGATATGATGTCCAAACAGGTAGAGGCAAATACTATAAAAGCTAGAACAGACTAATAAGTTAAAAAAATTGCATCTCTTTACTGTAATGCAGCATTTAAAACCAGGAAAAGACAACACTTATGTCATATCACAATATTACGATATCCAAAATCCCAGATGATATCTAGTCTTATATCACGATATCAATATAATAGCGATATATTGCCCAGCCCTACTGAGAAGAATACTTTGCACTAAATACTGAGGGTAACAACAGACAGGATTCAGGGCTAGATTAAGCTAAAAATCTTATAGTACACCTTTCATGCTTAGGTAATGTCTCAAAGAAACAATCAAGCTTTAGGGGAGGGTAAGCAATCCTGGGGGTAAGTTAGCAAGAGATAGCTATATTTTGAAAACACACTACAAGAGAATCTGCCCCCTCATTTCTGCGTAAGTCCCTCGTGAACATAACTTAACAGCAAGTAGGGGCCAATAGAGATAGATGCAAGCATGCAAAGAGCTCTCCTGATTGGCCTATAAGGAGTGGATACAGATACATTTTTCTGTCTTTATTTACGGCACCTAGGGCAGCCACAGAGATCAGTTTTTTTCTCAATGCATCTACTTACTTGACAGCTGTCAGGCTGTAGAGAGTTTGACCAAATATAAAAATTAAAATTGCTGATTAACACTTTAATTAACCTACTGATGTGCAATAGATATGTGGAATTGCAATGAATGGTGGAATTGCAATGTTGCCTTAACAGAAGGAACCTGATCATAAATACAGGGAAGCCCACGCAGAGGTAGAAGTATAGGAAGCAATGACTGTCTGGAGAATAGAATCTATGTGAGATAGCCAGAAAGAATATGAATTAACTTTATAGATGGAGGAGTGGTAAGGCCCTCTGATCACAGCGATTCATGATGAATGTGGGCACTCCATAATGAGTCAGTGTGGTAACAGTTACAGGAGTGAAAGGATCGCTCTCTGCAAGCCCCATTACCCTTTACATAGTCTCATTCATACGTGCAGACACAATGATGTTCCTTGCTCTATTGAGTAAAATCAAAGAGCTATAACATATTTGGTGCTGTCTACCCTCTGGACCCAAATGATAAGCCTGTGTAGAGCTCTTGATCCTGTTTTTGACTTAAGAGAATGAGTAGAAAGTGCTCACCTTTATTCTGTAGTCACCTCTTTGATATGGCTCACACTTGTTTTGAGAGATTAGTTATACATCATAGGGTAATGTCAGTCATGCATCAAGTCACCTCACCTTGAAACATCTCCAAAAAACAAAGAGGATTAACATATAAAAGAAAACATCTCACTCAGTCTTCTTTGCCTTCACTGATAGGCCAAGCAAAAGAAGTGGAAGAAACTGATATGGACACCACAAAGGTAGGATATAACTCAGTGACCAACGGACACTCCATTCATGTTCAGTGGCACTGTAATGTATCAGTTTAGACTTCCTATAAATCATTTCGATTAGGTTTTTGTTTATTTTCATTTATTCTAAATTGTATATCTCCATCTCCTTTTACTACAACGTGATGCTTTATGTGATTACTAGGAATAAAAATGAATTCTTACTTGCTTTGCCAGGTAATATGAGATTTTTTTTAAAGACATTAGTTTTTTTGTTGTGGTTGTTTTTTGTTTATATATATATATATATATATATATATATATATTTATTTATTTTTTACATAAAATGTCTAGTGCACGTTGTTGTGCCATACTCAAGCCCCCCAAAAGGGGGAGCTGATAGAACAGTGTATTACACAAATACCAGACATGCGCCTAACTCCTCTCAACTTCCTCAGGTCCTCAGATTTCATTCTGTGAAGGACTAGGATAAAAAATGCTGCTGCCTCTCATTTCTTATTGCAAACTCTGTGGTCTTCTAGACAGGCGTCAGCATTGTACTGGGATGGGGGGGGGGGTTGCAATATGACCTGCCAGGCCCAAGTTGCTTTTTACATTTTAACCTGTGAATGGCCACGATTCAGAGCCAAGCAATAGTTAACTAGTTGTCCTTTGCACGTTAACTAACTTGTGTTACCACTTTCATCATTTGTAATGAAAGAGATTAACAATTATTTTGCACTATTTTTCAGTCTTAGAATAGCTTTTGTGTAGTCCTTGAATGCCTCTCGGGCATAACGGCCCAGCAACCAATTCTAAGCCAATGTGTGTGTCTGTGTTTGAGAAAAAGAATGTGCACCACTGTGGGTGTAACAGCCGGTGGTCGCGTGTATCACTTTCTTGTATGCGTCAAACTCTGTAAGTGTCTGTGTGCCGGCACTGTTGTATTTCCTTTGGCAAGTGTGTGTGTTTGACTGAAAACAGTGAGGAAAAACAGTCTATATGTGGCTATGAAACAACGGGCTCAAACACACCTGACTTTAATGGTTGCAGGGTTATCTCCATGGCAACAACACTGACTTCTGACTGAGGGGTTGTGTGGAGGGTCAGTCAATAATCGTCGCACCACTCTGTGGACAAGAGCCCTTTTTATAAAGAACAATACACTTCCCCACACTGCTCATTGCCTTTGCTTTTGTGCACCTGACTGTGAACATTAGTGCCACTTAAATGCTATTGAGGAAATGACAGAATATAAGTACACACACACACACACACACACGCGCACACACACACACACACACACACACACACACACACACACACACACACACACACACACACACATACCCAACCCTAAAGACATTCCAGGGAGCTACTGCAAATGAATCTCTGTTCTTAAAGGGTTGAGTGAGGAAAGGTTCGAAATAAGACAGTGTATAAGGATGCAGATGGGGTTATTGTTTTCCCCCACAGGGGTTTGTGTTTGAAAGTTAACCACGCTGAATAGCCCCTTAGTGAAAGCACATCTCACCATGTTGGCTTCCACATGGGCTCTCACACTAACCAATGCCAGGGTCATGTGGAGCTATTTCATAATTGTGTGATGACTAAGCTGGCCTTACTTGGTTATATAATCATGAACAATGAGGGACATGGCTTTGTTATGATTGAAAATCAGCACAAATGGCAGTTCACATAAACTCCATATTGATCCTCAAACGAATTTTTGTGACATTTTCATTTGTTAAGAGAAAGTGCACGTCATCATGCAAGAGTTCATCATTTTCTATTAACGTTTGCTCTTGCTACTAGTTTTGTTCAATGTTATACTTATTCACATCGGAATTTTTTTTAAACAATTAAATTCGGTATCCATTACATCAGTATAGATGCCAAACATCGGTGCAGTACAAATATGTGTCATTTTTTTCTGGGAACTAGCCTACTTCCTGCTGTGTACAATATGAAATACATATTTCATGCAATTTTTTGTTCCATGTTCCTACAGTTGAAAAATTGCTTGCGTATGAGAACCACCTTCTCCTTACATGAACTAGACTAATAAACAGTGGCGGCTCCTGCCAAATCTCTCATGGGGGGCAATGGTTGTGATGATGGCTAAGGTGACCCATTCAAAGGGAAAATTAACCTAAATCAGCTAGTCAGTGCTTAATTTGTAAATCAGGAGGTCCCGGACCTCAGAGAGAGTGCTGTTCCAGTGGGTCAGGAAGAGAGAAGAAGTCACAGAACACACCAAAGAATCCACAGTGCCTGGAGCACATTGGGCAGTGGGCCAGCTGTTAAAACGAAACAAAGCTGTCATCACAAACAAAGCATTTTTATTGATATTTATTCATCACAGCATTCACAATAATGACTCAAAATAAGCAGGTGGGGGGGTGGGACATAGAAACAGCTGTGTATGGTTTACCTCTGTCTCGCTCTCTCTGTCTCGTTGACTGTCCTTTCACTTCCCTGTCATTTCCCTTCTGTCTGTGGACTGCTATAATGGGGGAAATGGAATTAGGGCCAAAAGTTTTATTTACAACTACGAAAAGTAGGCAGGTTAAGACACCGAACCAAATGACATGTTATGTCTGTATGTATGTCTGTCTGTCTCCGTTTCAGTACTATCGACGGCACCATTTTTGCCCGCCTGTTGATCCACTCAAACAACTTTGACTTGCTTATGGTCTGACTGACCTACTGGTTTGAAGAACTGCAACATATTTGATTGTCTTTTTTGACATTTTACCGGCTTCCTCCTTGTTGCTGTGGGTCTCCTAATTAAAATTCACAATAATTCACAGTAACATTAGCTCATGTGATGTACACAGAATATCTTTTTTAAATCAGATTTAAAATGCATCCAAAATAGGCAAACAAACAATTTGTGAGTAACTTCAATGAGAAATAAAAGAATGACAGAACAGATAACATTAAATATTACATACAATTATTTACAGATTTTGATAGTGATAAAGGAGGTGCCAGATCCAATCAAATAGGTGCCGGTTCCATTCTGGGAGGTCCCGGATCCTGTTCCGGCATCAGAAAGCAAGGCTAACTCGAACATCCCACAAAACTCCACACAGTCGATAAGATGGGCATAAAATGTGGCAGCTCCTGCTCACCTTATCATTGTGATGATGCACAGCCATCCTGTAGCTCTCATCCCACTGTGTGGCAATGTTAACCCTCCCTAAAGCTGAAAGTTTCAGTCAACTGTCCAGATGCACCTTCGATGTTTCATGCTTTTTCACCTTCTCCGAGAGGTGATGCATGTCTGTGACACCTGTAGTTGTCCAAGCAACCAGGCAACCTTATGACAATAGATATAGAAATCAAAATTTTCAGAGAAATTCACAAAAGCTGAAGTTCTACATAATTCAATTTACACTTGATGTCGCCTAGTCATAGATTGGAGCCTGCTTGTCCCAGAGGAGGTTGTGGCTATTCAGAAGGTTAATGTTTTGGCATAGAGCTGATTGGATTTGCCCCCAGTAACTGAATCTATTTCCAGTAAGTTACCAGTAAAATGTTCCATTTCTCACATTTATAACAAACCACATTTCATGAAAATTGGTTAAGAATTAAGCGAGTTACGGTAATCCGAGTGGCATAGTGGTCTATTCTGTTGCCTAACAACATGGGGAACGCCGGTTTGAGTCCCTGTGTTAACGCTGGCTTGGTCGGGCATCCCTACAGACACAATTGGCCGTGTCTGTGGGTGGGAAGCTGGATATGGGTATGTGTCCTGGTCGCCGCACTAGCGCCTCCTCTGGTCGGTTAGGGCACCTGCTCGAGGGGGGAGGGGGAACTTGGGGGAATAGCGTGATCCTCCCACACGCTAGGTCCCCCTGGTGAAATTCCTCACTCTCAGGTGAAAAGAAGAGGCTGGCGATTCCACATGTATCGGAGGAGGCATGTGGTAGTCTGCAGTCCTCCCCAGATCAGTAGAGGGGGTGGAGCAGTGACCGGGATGGCTCAGAGAGCAGGGTGATTGGCCAGTTACAATTGGGGAGAAAAAAAGGGGTGGGGGAAGAATTAAACGAGTTACAGTGGATTTTGTAGGGAAATCTGCATCTCTCAATACACATATTTGTTTACTAGCAGATCTTGGAACGCGCCAATATGACAGACAGACAAGCGCATAGCAGCAACATACAACAGTGGCCAATGAGCCATGATTGGCTGACCCAGTTACGTATGATGAAAACACGTTAATGCAAGCCCTCCCGGGACACATAGAGATTGCATTGCAGTGCCCGTGGTTCCAAAAAAATTTACTTAACATGAAAGTCTATCAGACCTATCTGAGCAATCAGACTGAAATCACCCAAAAGGGGCACTACGCCACGGAACATGACTCGACGCTGATTGGACTATGTTATTCAGATGCAGGACCAACTGTTTAGAACAGTCAAAGCTAGCATAACAATATGGTAGAATGTAATGGAAAAATTATCTCTTCCTCTCCTCTTTGGTGGCGCATCCCCCGACCACCCTAACGAACAAACCGCCCATGCTAATAAAGTAGGTTATTGTCTTCAGCTATTAAATACACTCTGCTGTGAATGGAAGATGTAAATGAAGGGGAGAAGATGGGTAGATGGGTAAGATGGGCATTGCAACAACTGTGGCAAGAATTGTGCAAAAGGAATTTTGGTGACTGCTAAAGTGGTAAAATAGTCACCATGATGAGCAGGTCAAGATACAATAGATACGCTATACGGCAAGTCTGTGACACTGCCCTTCCCATTCAACAGTGTCAGCAGTGGGGTCATACCATATAGCCATATATTGCATACCCCTGGATGCTGACGAGAACCTGATCTCTCCCTATTATGACATCATTTCCTGGAACAGAGCTGCTGTGTATTGAGAAGCTCAGGGTCGCTGATGTGATGAGTCATTTATATAACGGGAGGAATGGACAGGAGCTAGGTCTTCAGTTAACAGTAAAAGGAGCACAGAGATTTTATATTTTTAGCAGTTTTCTTGTGAGGACACCAAGTTGCCATGACAGTTTTTGTCTCTATTTACAACCGTCTAAGAGGGCTTTAAGATTTACATCAAACTTTGACCCTGACCTGATTAAATTGCGAGAAATGGCCTGCTGTCAGGAAACACATCCATAAGCAAAATCCTTACTTATACAAGGATTAGAATAATCACACAAAGCAGAGAAAAATGTCATGCCTTCCTATTTTGAATCTAATCTGAAACAAAATGGCTCATACATACATGTGAGCCAGACTGATCTCACAAATTGATCATCTTTGTAGGACATTGATTGCCCTCTCATAATTTGAAAAACATCTGTGCAAAAAGTGGACATTCTCAACATAACTCGGGAGCATGATATATAGCAGTTACATAGTTCAGCCATGACAATGACAATGCAGAACAGTAAAATACAAATGGTGGGGAATGATAGTTGGTTGTGTTGACATATCACATGTAAAAGATTCACATGACATGACACCGTGTGCAAGCTGTTGTCAGGAGCATCACTCGGTAGTGTAAGCTTTATGACTTTGTTTCTTTGCTGTCATTGTGATTTACTGTTCTGATGCACATTTCAATGACAAAGTCCCATTAGATCAGCCTCAAAAGCTGCGATTGGACCACATCGACAGGTTTGCCTTTCTGAAATCACTCAATGAGAAGGAGGGCAGGCCCATTTCTAACGCAGATCAATGTGATGGACTTCATATTCTGGTGTGAAATACGAGCTAAAATATTTTTTGCCCTCAAATACCTTTTATGTACTGTCTCAAGAAAGCTGACATGTTGAAAAAAATACTCTTCTTTCACCAGCCAGGCAGCTTCTATGAGTGTAGTCTTGATTATTCACTTGCACCCGATCAACAAAGACTGAGTCTGGTAGTGAAAGAGGAAAAGCTCACACATAGTTTAAGTATACTCTTTTAATTTGATCCCCAAAAAGAGATAATTCCTTTTTTAATAAGAACATTTTCCCAGTTTTACCTTTTTTCATTCTCTCTCTTCCTTCTTTGGTTTTTAATTAACGGCTTGATAAGGAATTTGTGGGGGATAAAAAACCTCTTGGCCTATTTACATCCTGCATGCTTCTGCAGTAACATGAAATAAGACCGAGATTTTTTTTTTCAGCGCTTTAGTATCAGTACATGCCCCACTTTGTTCTTTTATTTATGGTGCACGTGACAGCTCTACACCAAAGGCCAACTGTATTTGACTGGATCACTTTTGGGCTGGTATCACATTAAACACCATAGACTGTGTTCCCCACTTTGCTGTGAAGTGGCTTATACCATTCACTGTTGCTGTCATTGTGCACATTCTCACCATTCCTCCTCCTCCCTCTTCTCTCTCTCTCTCTCTCTCTCTCTCTCTCTCTCTCTCTCTCTCTCTCTCTCTCTCTCTCTCTCTCTCTCTCTCTCTCTCGCTCTCTCTCAGAAACTCACTTCACACTTTGATACTTTTCTAATGCCTGATGACATTCTTAGTAGTGTTTAAGATCATTAGAGTTTAGATGTTCCACTCTGATCATATTTACTGTAGTTTATTTTGGGTTTGCTGTCTCCTCTGTGTCTTCTCATCCATGCCTACACTATGTTGGTGAGCCACTGCTTCCATTGCTTTTCTCCAACTGTGGCTGCAATGGTTTAGATTATCTCACATGGTCAGTTTGAAAATAAACAAATGTGGCAGCCAACTAGTCATATGATCATCCCTGATTACAAAGCCCACATCAAGCTATTGGATTTATCCATGTAGGAGGAAAACAGTGTAAGCGTAATCTATACTGTGTTAGAAAGTCGGGAGAGGCAACTGAGCCATCCCATCCAATCCCATACAGTGGTGTACAGGGATTATTCCAGATTATCTGACAAAAACTATTCTTAGAAATAAATAGAAAAAAACAAAACTCATGAACCGATTAGAGCACAGGATGTGCTTTAAAATAGAAGTTGATACTTGACTGACCTGTATAATGGCGACTGCGTCCTGAGAAGCTCCAAAGATGACATCAGCCATTGGATGATTTTACAGTGCCTCATATGTCTGAGTCCATAATGGGCTTTAAAAAGCATGATCATAAAACTGCATCCACAAACAATGACTCTATTCTTACCCATTTCATCTCTTAGGATATGGAAACCAGAGATTTGACACCTCGATGTTCGATATCTTCTCTCACGCCAGTATTATCCATGTTCTCTTGTCAACGTCTGGTGTGAAGCCTGGAAAACCTCTATAATTTCCATGCTAATCATTATGGTGTTCATGTTCAGTAAACTGCTGGTGCTTGTTTTAGTGTCAGCTGTGGGGCTTTCTGCAGCGGGTGTCAGTGGGAAACATCTGTCTAGGAATCCGGTCATGCAGTTTGTTGTGTATTGTGGCTGACTCCTGTACAGGGGAGCTGTCCATTCAGCACTGCACTGCTAGCTGTTACTGGAGAGCCAGTAGCCTTGCACAGCCATCCATATATCCCAGGAGTTCAGATTTCACTGTGATTATAAGGTTGGGAAAAGTTGTCGTTGGTATGAGATGAGAGCTCAAGTTTTGAATTGGACCGATCTGCAAACTATGGGGTGGGATTAGATGATAACGACCAGTGAACAGCGCCACCATTGTTCTTGTTTTCCAAATACAGCACTGCTCGCTGGTCTTCATCATGTAAAACCTCCCCATCATTCACTCGTTTGTCCAACATCCAGCTGCCAAACACAATCAATTCTCAATGGATCCTTTACAGAGTCATATCTCGTAGCGAAAAAAACTGAGTTGGCAAGATTTAGGTTGACTGTGCTCGGCTAGACCACTGGGCCCACTGGTCCAAAGCTGTGTCGGACAATGAGAAAATTAAGGGAGTATCAGCTAAGGAAAGAGAGGAGAAGGAGGATCATAGACACAATGTAATTCAGTTAGAATAAATAAACCAGTATTTGAAAGGCCACAACGCTGCTCAAATGTAACCATCCACCCATCCATTTTCCAAACTGCTTATCCTGCTCTCAGGGTCATGGGGATGCTGGAGTCTGTCCCAGCAGTCATTGGGCAGCAGGCGGGGAGACACCCTGGACAGGCCACCAGGCCATCTCAGGGCTGACACACATTCACACCTAGAGACAATTTAGTACGGCTGATTCACCAGACCTGCATGTCTTCGGACTGTGTGAGGAAACCAGAGTACCCAGAGGAAACCCACGCAGACACGGGGAGAACATGCAAACTCCACACAGAGGACAACCTGGGATGACCTCCAAGCTTAGACTACCCCGGGGCTTGAACCCAGGACCTTCTTGCTGTGAGGCAACCATGCTAACCACTGCACCACCATGCCGCCAAATGTAACCAAACAATTCAAAATGAATATATATATAGCGCCTGTGATGTTTTTGCATGATCAACTATTTGAGCCTAGAGGTCAGTCCATCCAAACAAAGATTTTTGGTTAATCTTTGATGTCAAGCATGAACATAATCAATGAGAAGGAGGGCAGTTAGCACTCCACAGCTTTTTCCCTCTTACAGACTTTTTAATGAATGATAACCTCCATGAGTTTACGTTCATCTACTGAAAACTAACAATGTAGAGCAGAAAAAATATTAACTGTCACAGAACTAACCAAATGACAACATGTCCTGCTGGCCTGCCTTTTAGTTTTGTTTTTCACACAGTATCATGGAAGAATGTTGAAAAGTTTACTTGATGTTGTAATTTCAGTCATAGCTGCACAGGTCAACGTGACCTATTTGACTATTTTTCAAAAACCTCTCAGGAAGAATCTTGAACATTGACGTCTAATTTCCCAGTTTTCTGCTGCCTGGCCAATTTGTACCATGCTAATATCATTGAGCTGCCCACTTGCTACTGCTATATGGACTCAGTGTCAGTAACTTGAAAGAAAACAATGATTTTCAATATTCTCTCTCTCATATATATATATATATATATATATATATATATATATATATATACACTGCTCAAAAAAATAAAGGGAACACATAAGCAATGCAATGTAGCTCCAAGTCAATCACACTTTTGAGATATCAACCTGTCCAGTTAGGAAGCAACACTGATTTGTGAATCAATTTCACCTGTTGGTAAATTGTCTAATTTCCACCAGGTGGAAATTAGACAATTTGCAAGACAACCCCTATAAAAGGAATGGATTTGCAGGTGGTGGCCACAGACCATTTGCCTGGCCTCATCTTTTCTGGCCGATCTTTGGTTAGTTTTTCATTTTGCTAGTGCCCTCACCACTAGAGGTGGCATGAGGCGGTATCTGCAACCTACAGAAGTTGCTCAGGTAGTGCAGCTCATCCAGGATGGCACATCAATGCATGCTGTGGCAAGAAGATTTGATGTGTCTCCCAGCACAGTGTCTAGAGCATGGAGGAGGTACCAGGAGACAGGCCAGTACACCAGGAGACGTGGAGGGGGCCGCAGGAGGACAACAACCCCGCAGCAGGACCGCTATCTGGTCCTTTGTGCAAGGAGGAACAGGAGGAGCACTGCCGGAGCCCTACAAAACGACCTTCAACAGGCCACTAATGTGCAGGTTTCTGCTCAAACCGTGAGAAACAGAATGCATGAGGATGGTATGAGGGCCCGATGTCCACAATTTGGGCCTGTGCTCACAGCCCAACACCGTGCAGCCCGATTGACCTTTGCCAGAGAACATCTTGGTTGGCAGATTCGCCATTGGCGCCCTGTGCTCTTCACAGATGAGAGCAGGTTCACACTGAACACATGTGACAGACGTGAGAGAGTCTGGAGACGCTGTGGAGAACGTTCTGCTGCCTGCAACATCCTCCAGCATGACCGGTTTGGCGGTGGGTCAGTGATGGTCTGGGGAGGAATATCCTTGGAGGGCCGCACAGACCTCTACGTGCTAGCCAGAGGTACCATGACTGCCATTAGGTACCGGGATGAGATCCTCAGACCCATTGTCAGACCATATGCTGGTGCAGTGGGCCCTGGGTTCCTGCTCATGCATGACAATGCTCGTCCTCATGTGGCCAGAGTGTGTCAGCAGTTCCTGTATGTCGAGGGCATTGATGCTATGGACTGGCCTGCACGTTCCCCAGACCTGAATCCAATCGAGCACCTCTGGGACATCATGTCTCGTACCATCCGCCAACGCGATGTCGCACCACAGACTGTCCAGGAGCTGACCGATGCCCTGATCCAGGTCTGGGAGGAGATCCCTCAGGAGACCATCCGTCATCTCATCAGGAACATGCCCAGACGTTGTAGGGAGTGCATACAGGCACGTGGAGGCCACACACACTACTGAGCCTCATTTTGAATCGTCTTGAAGAATTTCCACAGAAGTTGGATCAGCCTATGTTCTCATTTTCCACTTTGATTTTGAGTATGATTCTGAATCCAGACCTTAATGGGCTAATGATTTTGATTTCCATTGATCATTCTTAGGTTATTTTGCTCTAAACACATTCCTCTGTCTAATAAATAAAGATTTTCAGCTGAAATATTTCATTCATCGAGGTCTATATTGTGTTTTTAGGTGTTCCCTTTATTTTTTTGAGCAGTGTATATATAAATCACATTTTAATCACATTTGCAGCTGATGAGTGTGCGACGCATGAAACAAGCTTGTATTGAAATGCATTGACGTTTTTTTCCTTCATCTATCTTTATAAAAAACTTAGCACAAAAAGTAAGGAAATGTGTGTTTGGTAGATTATTTCGTTGTTGTAACAATGCTTCTTGGCAATAAAGCTTATATCAGGCACCTGATTGTCATCACCTGGGGTACCATAAGCTCAAAACAAGAGTCAATAGCAACAGCAAAATAAGCTGTTTAGCATTGGCAGAGAAGATTTGGCAAATTTTTCATGGGTGCAACCCACATACTCAGCTCTGCTGCTCATCCCACAAATGCATGTTCCTTACAAATGTGGCACCATTTAAAAGGGAAATAAACAGGCTTTCCAACAGTATAAGATGTATTGCCAAGAAAAATTGTTACAATCTACCAAACACAAATTTCCTTACTTTTTGTGCTAAGTATAGAGAGAGAGAGAGAGAGAGAGAGAGAGAGAGAGAGAGAGAGAGAGAGAGAGAGAGAGAGAGAGAGAGAGAGAGAGAGAGAGAGAGATACAGATCATTCGTTTCCATCTCTTCCTGTCCTCTGCATCTTCCTCTGTCACACCAGCCACCTGCATGTCCTCCCTCACTATATCCATAAACCTCCTCTTTGGCCTTCCTCTTTTCCTCTTGCCTGGCAGCTCCATCTTCAGCATCCTTATCCCAATATGCTCAGCATCTCTCCTCTACACATGTCCAAACCATCTCAGTCTCGCTTCTCTTGTCCCTTGCCTCTCTTGTCCCTCTAACAAACTTGTACCTAATCCTGTCCTTCTTCATCACTCCCAATGAAAATCTTAACTCTGCCACCTCCAGCTCCATCTCCTGCCTTCTCATCAGTGCCACCATCTCTAATCCATACTACATAGCTGATCTCACCACTACTACTACTACTACCACCCCTAACGGGCTGCTCCTGTTAGGGGTCGCCACAGCAGATGATCCATTTCCATCGCATCCTGTCCTCTGCATCTTCCTCTGTCACACCAACCATGTACATGTCCTCTCTCGCCGCATCCATAAACCTCTCTTTGCCCTTCCTCTTTTCTTCTTGCCTGGCAGCTCCATATTCAACATCCTCTCCCAATATGCCCAGAACCTCTCTTCCACACATGTCCAAACCATCGCAAACTTGCTTCTCTTGCTTTGTCTCCAAACCATCCAACCTGAGCTGTCCCTCTAATATACTCGTTCCTAATCATGTCCTTTTTTTGTCACTCTTAGTGCCGGTCCCAAGCCCAGATAAATGGGGAGGGTTGCGTCAGGAAGGGCATCCGGCGTAAAAGATTTGCCAAATCAAATATGTGGATCATAAATCAGATTTCCGTAGCTGGTCTTACAACCATCTTGTAAACCTTCCCTTTAACTATTGCTGGTACCCTTCTGTCGCAAATCACTCCTGACAATCTTCTCCACCCAGCCTGCACTCTCTTCTTCACATCTGTTCCGCACTCCCTGTTACTTTGACAAGTTGACCCAAAATATTTAAACTCACCCACCTTCACCATCTCTACTCCTTGCATCCTCACCATTCTGCTGTCCTCCCTTTTGTTCACTCTCTGGAGGTATTTGGCTGTATATGTATTCCGTCTTGCTCCTACTTACTTTCATTCCGCTTTTCTCCAGTGCATGCCTCCATCTCTCCAGGCTCTCCTCAACCTGCACCCTATTCTCACTACAGAATATGATGTCATCCGTGAACGTCATAGTCCACAGAGACTCCTGAGTGATCTCGTCCGTCAACCTTACTATCACCATTGCAAACAAGAAAGGGCTCAGAGCCTTTTTTTAATGTAATCTCACCTCCACCTTGAACCCAACCGTCATTTCTACCGCACACCTCATCACTGTCATAATGCCCTCATACATATCCTGCACCACTTTTACATACTTCTCTGCCACTCCCAACTTCCTCATACAATACCACACCGCCTCTCTCAGCACTCTTTCATATGCTTTCTCCAAATCCACAAAGTAACAATGCAACTCCTTCTGACCTTCTCTAAGAAAACATCACATCTGTAGTGCAACCTTCTCTGTCTCTCATTTTAATTCATCAACCCTTCAAAGTACTCCTTCCACCTTCTCAACACACTCTGCTCACTTGTCAGCACATTCTCCCTTTCACCCTTTTCCGAGTGGTGTGTGTCTTCCTCAAGGTCGGGTCCTCTACCAGAGGCCTGGGAGTTAGAGGGTTCTGTGCAGTACCTTAGCTTTTCCTAGGGCCGCACTCTTCTGGATAGAGACCTCAGATGTTGTTCTTGGAATCTGCTGGAGCCACTCTCCCAGTTTGGGGGTCACAGCTCCTAGTGCTTCTATTACCATTGGGACTACTGTGGATTTCACCTTCCACATCTGCTCTAGTTCTTCCCTCAGCCCTTGGTATTTCTCTAGCTTCTCATGCTCTTTCTTCCTGATGTTGCCATTGCTCGGGATTGCTACATCGATTATTATTGCTGTCTTCTGTTCCTTGTCGACCACCACAATGTCTGGTTGGTTAGCTAGCACCTGCTTGTCAGTCTGGAACATGAAGTCTCACAGGATCTTAGCTCTACCATTCTCAACCACCTTTGACTGTGTCTCCCATTTGGACTTGGGGGCTTCCAGTCTGTATTCAGTGCAGATATTCCTGTACACTATCCCAGCCACTTGGTTATGCCTTTCAGTGTACGCATTCCCAGCTAGCATTTTACACTCTGCTACTAAGTGCGAGACTGTCTCAGGGGCGTCTTTGCACAGCCTACATCATGGTAGACCCCTGCCTCAATCGATCTGGTGCGAAGTGCCTGCTCTTGTGCTGCTAGGATCAGAGCCTCTGTGCTGTCCTTCAGTCCAGCATTTTCAAGTCATTGGTAGGATTTCTCAGTATCAGCTATGTCTTCTATCTGTCAATGGTACATCCCGTGGAGGAGCTTGATCTGCCATGATAACTCCTCTTATTCTTCTTCGGCACTTTCTGTCTTCTGCTGCCTGAAGTACTTACTCAGCAGTTTGTCCTGGAGGGGGCCCTTTTTCTGATGTACTCATGGATGTTCTTTGTTTCATCCTGAATAGTGGTTCTGACACTCACTAACCCTCGGCCCCCATCTTTTCACTCATCATACAGTCTCAGGCTGTGGGTGGAAATGTCCTTGCACTGTGAGGAGTTTTCGTATCCTGATCTGTGGCCTTTTATCGCCTCCATTGCATTGTGAGGAGGTTTCATGTCCTTATCTCTGCCTTTTATCTCCTCTTTTGGCCATCTTATTATTCTAGCTGGGTATCTGATGACTGGTAGGGTGTAAGTGTTGATGGCTTGGATCTTATTCTTCCCATTGAGCTGGCTCCTCAGGCCCTGCCTCACTCTCTGGAGGTATTTGGCTGTAACTGACCTCCTTGCTGTCTCCTCGTGGTTTCCATTTTCCCGTGGAATACCCAGGTCATTGTAACTGTCGTGTATGTCTTGTTGTCCTGCCATCTGGTAATTCAACCCCTTCAGTGCTCACCACCTTTCCTCTTTTTGCCACCATTCGACTGCACTTGTCCAGTCTGAATGACATCCCAATGTTGTCGCTGTAGATCTTGGTGAGGTGGATCAACTAGTCAGTGTCTCGCTCATTCCTGGCATACAGCTTGATGGCATCCATGTATATGAGGTGGCATTGTTAAGTCCACTTCTGAACCTGTATCCATATCCACTCTTTTGTGATGATCTGACTGAAGAGGTTCAGGCCTATGCTGAACAGCAGTGGGGATAGTGCATCACCTTGGTATATGCCCCATTTGTTGATCACCTATGTGATTGTCTTTGACTTGGCCTGTAGTATTGTTTTCCAGTGCTGCACTGAATTCTTGATGAAGGCTAATAGTGTCCTGTTCGCTTTTTATTGTGCCAAGCACTCCAGTAACTATATATATATATTTCCAGGAAAAAAAAACGCTATATATATAGCATTTTTTTTCCGAAACCGTCGATGATGTTGTGAGTGCTCAACTAATGAGTGGAATATCAACACGGATACAGGAAAAAGGTTGTTAATACATTGCAGACATTAGCAGCTGATGAATGCGAGACGCACGAAACAGGCCTCTACTGCAATGTATTGAAAATTTGTTTCCTGTATCCATGTTGAAATATATCTAGATAGATAGATAGATAGATAGATAGATAGATAGATAGATAGATAGATAGATAGATAGATAGATAGATAGATGTGTGTGTATATATATATATAAAATCCAGTTAGTCAAGTAAATTCTCTATGATACAGTACAAGCCTGTTTCATGCCATAAGCAATCATCACCTGCTTATGGCATGAAACAGGCTTGTACTGTCTCATAGAGAATTTACTTGACTAACAACTGGATTATTTTGCTCCTTATTTGTTGAACACAATCCCTACTGTTGACTGTTTCCTTTAACAAAGTTATATATATAAAAATTAAGATTAATATTCCGCTCATCATTTGTTGAGCGCTTTTATCAACACGATTGACAGTTTCCAGAAAAGAAAAGAAAAACGCTATATATATATATATATATATATATATATATATACTATATATATATATATATATATATATATATATCATCCAGCCAGTATCTACACTGCTTATCCCGTTCTCAGGGTCGTTGGGATGCTGGAGCCTATCACAGCAATATATATATATATATATATATATATATAGTATAGATAACACTCCATCAGTAGCCATAACATTGACCAGTCTTCTGTGTGTTTCTGAAACACCACCAAAACTGTCTGCTAGTTACACTTCTCACTGGCGGACAATCCATGAGTTGCCATTAGCTTTCAGTAGCATTTGCTACAATAACTGTTTGTAGCATCCTTATTGGCATTGTCTTACACAATGTGGCCTGTTTTGATGTAGCCCAACAAAGGTAGAAACAAACCAAAGAATGAGTCTCGTTTTCACACTCACAGATTTTCTGATAGATACTTTCCACACTATTTCGGATGCATTTCAGAGACACACAGAAGACTGCTCAGTATCATGGCTGCTAAAGGAGTGTTACTTCTACAACATAGATAGACAGACAGACAGATAGATAGATAGATAGATAGATAGATAGATAGATAGATAGATAGATAGATAGATAGATAGATAGATAGATAGATAGATAGATAGATAGATAGATAGATAGATAGATAGATAGATAGATAGATAAGAGTTGGAAATTGTTTCCCTTTGACATCATCTTACCTGATCGAATCAGGGGCTACGACACTTACTGTCTCAGCCAGGAAAGACAAAGGAGATGTCTTCGCATATCCTAATACATTAGCCTGTTTTCTCCTACTGTCCTACAGTATATGCTGTAGCCCTTGGAAGGAAACAGGTCTGGCTAACAATAGAGACACAATATATCCTCCTGCCTGTCCTTACCTGCCCTGTGGCTTAGAGACAAGGGATCCCTGATCCCCATTCCAGTGAGACTTTTCCAACACATCCCTTGTCACAATCCAGACACAAGGGGAATTTTGTCATTGATCCATTTTAGGTATAAATCCTCATCAGAGTAAGGTAAATCTTTTTTCTGTTCTGTCTCGCTCTCTGTGTATCTCTTCTTCTCTCTGTCTTTCTATTCTATCCACCTTCACACACACACACACACACACACACACACACATACACACATACACACACACACATACACACAGACTCACACTTTCCTGAGTCCATCTGTGTTAGAGAAAACAGAGTGACTCAGCATGCCAAGCTTACTAACTAGCTAGAGCTCCCAGGAGTCAGGATGCTCTGTCTGAATCAGCCTGGTCGTCAGCCTGTTACCATGATCCCACACCTCTAATTTCCTCTCTTCATTACTTCCATTATTTATATATGAAAACTTGCAGGGTAAAAAAAAAAGGCGAAAAACACTTCTCACATCAATTTGTGTGGCTGTGAGTAATAAAGGCAATTATCATTGATGATTGCATGTTTCCATGTTGCTGTACATTATTTATGTGTTCCATATAATCTGTTCAACTGCAAACTTAATTCCATTTATCATTTATGGTGCTTGGGTGGCAATGAAATCAATAAAGTACCATCACGCTTTCTTCTCAGCTGGAGTTTACCCACAATACAGCACCTCTCTTGTTCCATGAAAAGAATGATTACCATTTAGAAATGATCGGTAATCTACCAAAAGAATGACCATTTCATTTTGCTCATTCTTTAAAATGCAAGTTTTGAATTATGTGTCTGTGTGGGTGTGGTCAGATTTAAACTATCTCTAGTCAATTAGGCTGATTTGCAACAGGTGTGACTGCACTACTCCACCACAAATTCCGATTGATAACTGTAAAATGGACACAAATGCAGTAAATCCTGTTGTTTCTTGGTTGTCGATGACCTGGTTTCTCACAGCGGCTAGCAAGACAAGCCCTCAAATTGTTCCGTTGTCGAGGACTGCTTTGCATTATCCGTTGTATTAGCTATCCCTAATAAAGTGTAATGTGCCTGCAGTGCTTTAAGATGATTAAACGGGAAGAATGTGTGGCACCCTGACAGTGTCTTTGGGCAAGTGGAATATTGTGTTTGATGACCATTGCTGGGGAAGTAAAAAGAACTTTATGTGACTGTTCTGCCCTTACACTTCAATAGAAATAATTTGACAATTGATCTTTCTGTCATCCGTTGAATGGTTGCCTGATGTCTTGGGCTAGAAGAAATGTATATATTATATTTATACACAGTAAATATTGATGAATCTGTTACAAGTGTTATCATCATGAGAGACATGCTCTATGATGAATTACATTCACAGGGTTCATACACAGTGTTTAAAACCACACACACATGCATGCAAACTATTCACAGACACATACAGTATAAGCAAGGAGTACCCTGGTTGCACAATCTGCTATCTACACTAGGAGATTATCAGGGAAAGCTGCTGACACTGATCAGGGCTTGAGTCCAGCAAGAGAGGAAAGAATGTCAACAGGTCCCCCCTTGATACCCTTTTCATTTACACCCCCCCATGGACAAAGGGTAGGGAGGGGACCAGGGGTTCAATAAACAGGGCAGGGACCATATTTAAATAAGTCATTGAGATGTGCCGGCCACCAACTACCACACACCCGGGGCCAGCCAGGTTTGTGCTGAGAGAGAGAAAGAGAGCCATCTAGGGAAGAGGAGGAGGAGGTGACAGAAACGAAGGGAGGGAGGGTAAGGCAGGAGGAGGGTGCAGAGCCTGCGCAGGCTCAGTTTAAGCCTGGCAAGTGCAGTTATCATCCGCAGCAAGGGCTGACATAGGAATAGAGAGAGGGAGGGTGTTAGAGAGAGAGAGGGAGAGCGAGAGAGCAGGGAAACAGAAGCTGTCGGAAAGAGTGTGTGAGGGCTCAAGAGAAAGGCCACAGAGTTGAGAAGAATTGTCTGGCTCCATCTGCATTTGTTTGCCAACACCAGTGCTGCTAGATCTGCTATAGAGCATGTGGTGGAACTGTCTCAGTGACGAGCGCCTCCCTTTCTTTTTGCAAAGTTGAAGAACCTCAGCCACAAAAAAAAAAAAAAGAAGAAGAAGAAGATGTGAGTTTCTGGCACAAGTACTCGCACTGCGGCACCTCTGTCAAAGCCAGGGAAGAAAGGCTTAAGGCGCACCGGGGAAGCAGGCGCATTTTAGAGGGTCGCGCAATCCAGACTTCTCCCAGAGCAGTCCACATCCCCTCAGCCTTTCTCCACATCCACTCTCTCTCTCCGTCTTCCCTCGGTTCCTCTCCCTTGCTCTTGTGTATGGGAGGTGAGACTTTGGCAGGCTGTTGGTCAGCATGCGGTGGTGTGAGCGGGCAGCCCAGTGCCCAAAACATGCTATGGCAATCAGGCTTCCTTCGCCGTACTAATGAGAGGCTTCAAACTCGCCTGGTAAGGCTGAAAAGAGAGCAAAGGACGTGTGTGTGTGTGTGTGTGTGTGTGTGTGTGTGTGTGTGTGTGTGTGTGTGTGTGTGTGTGTGTGTGTGTGTGTGTGTGTGTGTGTGTGTGTGTTTGCCCTTTTAAAACAAATGTATTCAGAGTGAGCAAATATAATGTATATGACTTTATTACTTAGATTTTGTTGTATATATGCAGAAATATGCGTGTAATATGTGTGCTAGTGTGTAGCAACATGTAGGGATTGGAAGACAGGAGGAGGCTGGTTAAGCTGCAGGCCTTACATGTACATGCCCAGCACATCACATCACATGCCAGGGGCTGCTTATTGCTGACAAATATTCAGTGTCTG